>NW_028123155.1:0-242390 GCF_965194805.1 Balaenoptera borealis
TACCCATCCCATGGGTCCCAAATCTCCAGGTTCAAGGGCATCTTCCTACCTCGAAAACATGCATGAGAAACCCAGAAGGTGGTACACCATGTGATCGGGAAAGGTTTCTAAAACGCACCTCATTTCTCATCTCCTTGTGCTCGGGTTCGCCATTCCAGCCGCTTTACTAGCAATCTCCCTCCTTGGAGAATCAGCACCTTTAACCTCCCGTTCCGTACAGCTTGCAATTTGTCCTGAGGATGAACGGGAAGAGGGGGAGCCAATGAGAGACTAGCTCTAGGTGTTGGGACAGGCACAGGTCACTCTATTTTCCCATCAGGAAGAAGAATTAACCACAGGCTCAGCCTGCCGCCGGGAAGCAGAATAGGGCCTGAGGCAATCCTGCGCTTTTGCGGCCAGCTCCCAAAAAAGCGAGTTGAAAAATGGAGCTCAGGGGCACTGCAATTCACAAACCTGCAGAGTTATAAATGATAACTCTCGTCCACAAATATATTGAGGGAAGGCAACGAAGAGGATCTGAAAGCAAGGCAGAATTGCAGGAAACAGATTTCAGGAGGTCGATTCGAATCGCCTTTAAAGCACATGAAAAGCGGCAAAACGTCGACAATGATGCCCTTGGCCAAAAAGGGCGTATGCGTTTTTTCCTGAATATATTCAGGAAAAAACGCATACGCCCTTTTTGGCCAACCAAGCAACCTGGAAAGGCAAATCAGCGCTACAAAGAAGTCTCGCTTCCCATCGGTCAAAAGGGCCATGCGGAAAAAACTGTCAAAACCAGAAATGCAGGACAGGCCATGGAGAAATGGGAGCCTTGCTACGCTGATGGGCGGGATGTAAATTGCCAACAGCCACTATGGAGAAGTGTACGGTGTGTCCTGAAACATCGAAAAAACACAGCTTAGAGCGCATAGGGCACTTCCACTCATGGGCGTATAAATTGGGAAAACTAAAAATCAGCAAGACACAGGCACCCCAAAGTTTAGGGCTGCTCTTTTGACAAGAACCTCCACTTCATAACACCTCTAATATCCCAGGAAAGAGAAAAATGGATAAAGAAGTGGTGGTCCTTATGTACAATGGAATATCACTCAGCCATGAAATCAATGTCATAAGGCTAGTAGCAGCATGATGAGTGGCTTTAGCTACGACGATTCTAAGTGAAATAAGTCACACAGAAAAAGACACTTATCATAAGCTATCACTTATAGAGGGAATGTAAAAACCGCTACACTTGAACTGAATTACAAAACAGAACAGAGTCACAAGTTTACAAAACACACTATGGCTGCTTAACGGGAAAGGTGGGGTGGGGTGATGCATAAAACAAGGGTTTCAAATGAGCTCAGATACCGTTCCATAAACCCAATATGTAATAGAAAGACCTACTCCTTGCTCAGTGAACTGGACTCCACACCCCCTATTCACCGCACAAGAATATATCTGACTAGTAAGAATCTTAAAACCTATGTATTGATATCTCTCTGGAAGTGAGTCAAGTGGCTGTAAAGCGGCAGAAACACAGCCGTGAAAAGCAGCTAAACCCCATTATAAAAATAAATTACTTTTAAAAACCCGTGAAACACAGACAGTGAAAGAGAGAGAAATTCTTACAAAATTCGTTCAGGGGCTGTGATGCAACCTGGATTGACCATATCTAGACCCACAGCTGGATGAGACATAAGGGTGGACACTCTCGGGGCTGAGAGGTTTGGTGAGGTTGGGGGAGCAAACGCAGAGCCTTTAAAGTAATACTGCCTGTTACCCATCCCATGGGTCCCAAATCTCCAGGTTCAAGGGCATCTTCCTACCTCGAAAACATGCATGAGAAACCCAGAAGGTGGTACACCGTGTGATCGGGAAAGGTTTCTAAAACGCACCTCATTTCTCATCTCCTTGTGCTCGGGTTCGCCATTCCAGCCGCTTTACTAGCAATCTCCCTCCTTGGAGAATCAGCACCTGTAACCTCCCGTTCCGTACAGCTTGCAATTTGTCCTGAGGATGAACGGGAAGAGGGGGAGCCAATGAGAGACTAGCTCTAGGTGTTGGGACAGGCACAGGTCACTCTATTTTCGCATCAGGAAGAAGAATTAACCACAGGCTCAGCCTGCCGCCCGGAAGCAGAATAGGGCCTGAGGCAATCCTGCGCTTTTGCGGCCAGCTCCCAAAAAAGCGAGTTGAAAAATGGAGCTCAGGGGCACTGCAATTCACAAACCTGCAGAGTTATAAATGATAACTCTCGTCCACAAATATATTGAGGGAAGGCAACGAAGAGGATCTGAAAGCAAGGCAGAATTGCAGGAAACAGATTTCAGGAGGTCGATTCGAATCGCCTTTAAAGCACATGAAAAGCGGCAAAACGTCGACAATGATGCCCTTGGCCAAAAAGGGCGTATGCGTTTTTTCCTGAATATATTCAGGAAAAAACGCATACGCCCTTTTTGGCCAACCAAGCAACCTGGAAAGGCAAATCAGCGCTACAAAGAAGTCTCGCTTCCCATCGGTCAAAAGGGCCATGCGGAAAAAACTGTCAAAACCAGAAATGCAGGACAGGCCATGGAGAAATGGGAGCCTTGCTACGCTGATGGGCGGGATGTAAATTGCCAACAGCCACTCTGGAGAAGGGTACGGTGTGTCCTGAAACATCGAAAAAACACAGCTTAGAGCGCATAGGGCACTTCCACTCATGGGCGTATAAATTGGGAAAACTAAAAATCAGCAAGACACAGGCACCCCAAAGTTTAGGGCTGCTCTTTTGACAAGAACCTCCACTTCATGACACCTCAAATATCCCAGGAAAGAGAAAAATGGATAAAGAAGTGGTGGTCCTTATGTACAATGGAATATCACTCAGCCATGAAATCAATGTCATAAGGCTAGTAGCAGCATGATGAGTGGCTTTAGCTACGACGATTCTAAGTGAAATAAGTCACACAGAAAAAGACACTTATCATAAGCTATCACTTATAGAGGGAATGTAAAAACCGCTACACTTGAACTGAATTACAAAACAGAACAGAGTCACAAGTTTACAAAACACACTATGGCTGCTTAACGGGAAAGGTGGGGTGGGGTGATGCATAAAACAAGGGTTTCAAATGAGCTCAGATACCGTTCCATAAACCCAATATGTAATAGAAAGACCTACTCCTTGCTCAGTGAACTGGACTCCACACCCCCTATTCACCGCACAAGAATATATCTGACTAGTAAGAATCTTAAAACCTATGTATTGATATCTCTCTGGAAGTGAGTCAAGTGGCTGTAAAGCGGCAGAAACACAGCCGTGAAAAGCAGCTAAACCCCATTATAAAAATAAATTACTTTTAAAAACCCGTGAAACAAAGACAGTGAAAGAGAGAGAAATTCTTACAAAATTCGTTCAGGGGCTGTGATGCAACCTGGATTGACCATATCTAGACCCACAGCTGGATGAGACATAAGGGTGGACACTCTCGGGGCTGAGAGGTTTGGTGAGGTTGGGGGAGCAAACGCAGAGCCTTTAAAGTAATACTGCCTGTTACCCATCCCATGGGTCCCAAATCTCCAGGTTCAAGGGCATCTTCCTACCTCGAAAACATGCATGAGAAACCCAGAAGGTGGTACACCATGTGATCGGGAAAGGTTTCTAAAACGCACCTCATTTCTCATCTCCTTGTGGTCGGGTTCGCCATTCCAGCCGCTTTACTAGCAATCTCCCTCCTTGGAGAATCAGCACCTTTAACCTCCCGTTCCGTACAGCTTGCAATTTGTCCTGAGGATGAACGGGAAGAGGGGGAGCCAATGAGAGACTAGCTCTAGGTGTTGGGACAGGCACAGGTCACTCTATTTTCCCATCAGGAAGAAGAATTAACCACAGGCTCAGCCTGCCGCCGGGAAGCAGAATAGGGCCTGAGGCAATCCTGCGCTTTTGCGGCCAGCTCCCAAAAAAGCGAGTTGAAAAATGGAGCTCAGGGGCACTGCAATTCACAAACCTGCAGAGTTATAAATGATAACTCTCGTCCACAAATATATTGAGGGAAGGCAACGAAGAGGATCTGAAAGCAAGGCAGAATTGCAGGAAACAGATTTCAGGAGGTCGATTCGAATCGCCTTTAAAGCACATGAAAAGCGGCAAAACGTCGACAATGATGCCCTTGGCCAAAAAGGGCGTATGCGTTTTTTCCTGAATATATTCAGGAAAAAACGCATACGCCCTTTTTGGCCAACCAAGCAACCTGGAAAGGCAAATCAGCGCTACAAAGAAGTCTCGCTTCCCATCGGTCAAAAGGGCCATGCGGAAAAAACTGTCAAAACCAGAAATGCAGGACAGGCCATGGAGAAATGGGAGCCTTGCTACGCTGATGGGCGGGATGTAAATTGCCAACAGCCACTATGGAGAAGTGTACGGTGTGTCCTGAAACATCGAAAAAACACAGCTTAGAGCGCATAGGGCACTTCCACTCATGGGCGTATAAATTGGGAAAACTAAAAATCAGCAAGACACAGGCACCCCAAAGTTTAGGGCTGCTCTTTTGACAAGAACCTCCACTTCATAACACCTCTAATATCCCAGGAAAGAGAAAAATGGATAAAGAAGTGGTGGTCCTTATGTACAATGGAATATCACTCAGCCATGAAATCAATGTCATAAGGCTAGTAGCAGCATGATGAGTGGCTTTAGCTACGACGATTCTAAGTGAAATAAGTCACACAGAAAAAGACACTTATCATAAGCTATCACTTATAGAGGGAATGTAAAAACCGCTACACTTGAACTGAATTACAAAACAGAACAGAGTCACAAGTTTACAAAACACACTATGGCTGCTTAACGGGAAAGGTGGGGTGGGGTGATGCATAAAACAAGGGTTTCAAATGAGCTCAGATACCGTTCCATAAACCCAATATGTAATAGAAAGACCTACTCCTTGCTCAGTGAACTGGACTCCACACCCCCTATTCACCGCACAAGAATATATCTGACTAGTAAGAATCTTAAAACCTATGTATTGATATCTCTCTGGAAGTGAGTCAAGTGGCTGTAAAGCGGCAGAAACACAGCCGTGAAAAGCAGCTAAACCCCATTATAAAAATAAATTACTTTTAAAAACCCGTGAAACACAGACAGTGAAAGAGAGAGAAATTCTTACAAAATTCGTTCAGGGGCTGTGATGCAACCTGGATTGACCATATCTAGACCCACAGCTGGATGAGACATAAGGGTGGACACTCTCGGGGCTGAGAGGTTTGGTGAGGTTGGGGGAGCAAACGCAGAGCCTTTAAAGTAATACTGCCTGTTACCCATCCCATGGGTCCCAAATCTCCAGGTTCAAGGGCATCTTCCTACCTCGAAAACATGCATGAGAAACCCAGAAGGTGGTACACCGTGTGATCGGGAAAGGTTTCTAAAACGCACCTCATTTCTCATCTCCTTGTGCTCGGGTTCGCCATTCCAGCCGCTTTACTAGCAATCTCCCTCCTTGGAGAATCAGCACCTGTAACCTCCCGTTCCGTACAGCTTGCAATTTGTCCTGAGGATGAACGGGAAGAGGGGGAGCCAATGAGAGACTAGCTCTAGGTGTTGGGACAGGCACAGGTCACTCTATTTTCGCATCAGGAAGAAGAATTAACCACAGGCTCAGCCTGCCGCCCGGAAGCAGAATAGGGCCTGAGGCAATCCTGCGCTTTTGCGGCCAGCTCCCAAAAAAGCGAGTTGAAAAATGGAGCTCAGGGGCACTGCAATTCACAAACCTGCAGAGTTATAAATGATAACTCTCGTCCACAAATATATTGAGGGAAGGCAACGAAGAGGATCTGAAAGCAAGGCAGAATTGCAGGAAACAGATTTCAGGAGGTCGATTCGAATCGCCTTTAAAGCACATGAAAAGCGGCAAAACGTCGACAATGATGCCCTTGGCCAAAAAGGGCGTATGCGTTTTTTCCTGAATATATTCAGGAAAAAACGCATACGCCCTTTTTGGCCAACCAAGCAACCTGGAAAGGCAAGTCAGCGCTACAAAGAAGTCTCGCTTCCCATCGGTCAAAAGGGCCATGCGGAAAAAACTGTCAAAACCAGAAATGCAGGACAGGCCATGGAGAAATGGGAGCCTTGCTACGCTGATGGGCGGGATGTAAATTGCCAACAGCCACTCTGGAGAAGGGTACGGTGTGTCCTGAAACATCGAAAAAACACAGCTTAGAGCGCATAGGGCACTTCCACTCATGGGCGTATAAATTGGGAAAACTAAAAATCAGCAAGACACAGGCACCCCAAAGTTTAGGGCTGCTCTTTTGAGAAGAACCTCCACTTCATGACACCTCAAATATCCCAGGAAAGAGAAAAATGGATAAAGAAGTGGTGGTCCTTATGTACAATGGAATATCACTCAGCCATGAAATCAATGTCATAAGGCTACTAGCAGCATGATGAGTGGCTTTAGCTACGGCGATTCTAAGTGAAATAAGTCACACAGAAAAAGACACTTATCATAAGCTATCACTTATAGAGGGAATGTAAAAACCGCTACACTTGAACTGAATTACAAAACAGAACAGAGTCACAAGTTTACAAAACACACTATGGCTGCTTAACGGGAAAGGTGGGGTGGGGTGATGCATAAAACAAGGGTTTCAAATGAGCTCAGATACCGTTCCATAAACCCAATATGTAATAGAAAGACCTACTCCTTGCTCAGTGAACTGGACTCCACACCCCCTATTCACCGCACAAGAATATATCTGACTAGTAAGAATCTTAAAACCTATGTATTGATATCTCTCTGGAAGTGAGTCAAGTGGCTGTAAAGCGGCAGAAACACAGCCGTGAAAAGCAGCTAAACCCCATTATAAAAATAAATTACTTTTAAAAACCCGTGAAACAAAGACAGTGAAAGAGAGAGAAATTCTTACAAAATTCGTTCAGGGGCTGTGATGCAACCTGGATTGACCATATCTAGACCCACAGCTGGATGAGACATAAGGGTGGACACTCTCGGGGCTGAGAGGTTTGGTGAGGTTGGGGGAGCAAACGCAGAGCCTTTAAAGTAATACTGCCTGTTACCCATCCCATGGGTCCCAAATCTCCAGGTTCAAGGGCATCTTCCTACCTCGAAAACATGCATGAGAAACCCAGAAGGTGGTACACCATGTGATCGGGAAAGGTTTCTAAAACGCACCTCATTTCTCATCTCCTTGTGGTCGGGTTCGCCATTCCAGCCGCTTTACTAGCAATCTCCCTCCTTGGAGAATCAGCACCTTTAACCTCCCGTTCCGTACAGCTTGCAATTTGTCCTGAGGATGAACGGGAAGAGGGGGAGCCAATGAGAGACTAGCTCTAGGTGTTGGGACAGGCACAGGTCACTCTAATTTCCCATCAGGAAGAAGAATTAACCACAGGCTCAGCCTGCCGCCGGGAAGCAGAATAGGGCCTGAGGCAATCCTGCGCTTTTGCGGCCAGCTCCCAAAAAAGCGAGTTGAAAAATGGAGCTCAGGGGCACTGCAATTCACAAACCTGCAGAGTTATAAATGATAACTCTCGTCCACAAATATATTCAGGGAAGGCAACGAAGAGGATCTGAAAGCAAGGCAGAATTGCAGGAAACAGATTTCAGGAGGTCGATTCGAATCGCCTTTAAAGCACATGAAAAGCGGCAAAACGTCGACAATGATGCCCTTGGCCAAAAAGGGCGTATGCGTTTTTTCCTGAATATATTCAGGAAAAAACGCATACGCCCTTTTTGGCCAACCAAGCAACCTGGAAAGGCAAATCAGCGCTACAAAGAAGTCTCGCTTCCCATCGGTCAAAAGGGCCATGCGGAAAAAACTGTCAAAACCAGAAATGCAGGACAGGCCATGGAGAAATGGGAGCCTTGCTACGCTGATGGGCGGGATGTAAATTGCCAACAGCCACTATGGAGAAGTGTACGGTGTGTCCTGAAACATCGAAAAAACACAGCTTAGAGCGCATAGGGCACTTCCACTCATGGGCGTATAAATTGGGAAAACTAAAAATCAGCAAGACACAGGCACCCCAAAGTTTAGGGCTGCTCTTTTGACAAGAACCTCCACTTCATAACACCTCTAATATCCCAGGAAAGAGAAAAATGGATAAAGAAGTGGTGGTCCTTATGTACAATGGAATATCACTCAGCCATGAAATCAATGTCATAAGGCTAGTAGCAGCATGATGAGTGGCTTTAGCTACGGCGATTCTAAGTGAAATAAGTCACACAGAAAAAGACACTTATCATAAGCTATCACTTATAGAGGGAATGTAAAAACCGCTACACTTGAACTGAATTACAAAACAGAACAGAGTCACAAGTTTACAAAACACACTATGGCTGCTTAACGGGAAAGGTGGGGTGGGGTGATGCATAAAACAAGGGTTTCAAATGAGCTCAGATACCGTTCCATAAACCCAATATGTAATAGAAAGACCTACTCCTTGCTCAGTGAACTGGACTCCACACCCCCTATTCACCGCACAAGAATATATCTGACTAGTAAGAATCTTAAAACCTATGTATTGATATCTCTCTGGAAGTGAGTCAAGTGGCTGTAAAGCGGCAGAAACACAGCCGTGAAAAGCAGCTAAACCCCATTATAAAAATAAATTACTTTTAAAAACCCGTGAAACACAGACAGTGAAAGAGAGAGAAATTCTTACAAAATTCGTTCAGGGGCTGTGATGCAACCTGGATTGACCATATCTAGACCCACAGCTGGATGAGACATAAGGGTGGACACTCTCGGGGCTGAGAGGTTTGGTGAGGTTGGGGGAGCAAACGCAGAGCCTTTAAAGTAATACTGCCTGTTACCCATCCCATGGGTCCCAAATCTCCAGGTTCAAGGGCATCTTCCTACCTCGAAAACATGCATGAGAAACCCAGAAGGTGGTACACCATGTGATCGGGAAAGGTTTCTAAAACGCACCTCATTTCTCATCTCCTTGTGGTCGGGTTCGCCATTCCAGCCGCTTTACTAGCAATCTCCCTCCTTGGAGAATCAGCACCTTTAACCTCCCGTTCCGTACAGCTTGCAATTTGTCCTGAGGATGAACGGGAAGAGGGGGAGCCAATGAGAGACTAGCTCTAGGTGTTGGGACAGGCACAGGTCACTCTATTTTCCCATCAGGAAGAAGAATTAACCACAGGCTCAGCCTGCCGCCGGGAAGCAGAATAGGGCCTGAGGCAATCCTGCGCTTTTGCGGCCAGCTCCCAAAAAAGCGAGTTGAAAAATGGAGCTCAGGGGCACTGCAATTCACAAACCTGCAGAGTTATAAATGATAACTCTCGTCCACAAATATATTGAGGGAAGGCAACGAAGAGGATCTGAAAGCAAGGCAGAATTGCAGGAAACAGATTTCAGGAGGTCGATTCGAATCGCCTTTAAAGCACATGAAAAGCGGCAAAACGTCGACAATGATGCCCTTGGCCAAAAAGGGCGTATGCGTTTTTTCCTGAATATATTCAGGAAAAAACGCATACGCCCTTTTTGGCCAACCAAGCAACCTGGAAAGGCAAATCAGCGCTACAAAGAAGTCTCGCTTCCCATCGGTCAAAAGGGCCATGCGGAAAAAACTGTCAAAACCAGAAATGCAGGACAGGCCATGGAGAAATGGGAGCCTTGCTACGCTGATGGGCGGGATGTAAATTGCCAACAGCCACTATGGAGAAGTGTACGGTGTGTCCTGAAACATCGAAAAAACACAGCTTAGAGCGCATAGGGCACTTCCACTCATGGGCGTATAAATTGGGAAAACTAAAAATCAGCAAGACACAGGCACCCCAAAGTTTAGGGCTGCTCTTTTGACAAGAACCTCCACTTCATGACACCTCTAATATCCCAGGAAAGAGAAAAATGGATAAAGAAGTGGTGGTCCTTATGTACAATGGAATATCACTCAGCCATGAAATCAATGTCATAAGGCTAGTAGCAGCATGATGAGTGGCTTTAGCTACGACGATTCTTAGTGAAATAAGTCACACAGAAAAAGACACTTATCATAAGCTATCACTTATAGAGGGAATGTAAAAACCGCTACACTTGAACTGAATTACAAAACAGAACAGAGTCACAAGTTTACAAAACACACTATGGCTGCTTAACGGGAAAGGTGGGGTGGGGTGATGCATAAAACAAGGGTTTCAAATGAGCTCAGATACCGTTCCATAAACCCAATATGTAATAGAAAGACCTACTCCTTGCTCAGTGAACTGGACTCCACACCCCCTATTCACCGCACAAGAATATATCTGACTAGTAAGAATCTTAAAACCTATGTATTGATATCTCTCTGGAAGTGAGTCAAGTGGCTGTAAAGCGGCAGAAACACAGCCGTGAAAAGCAGCTAAACCCCATTATAAAATAAATTACTTTTAAAAACCCGTGAAACAAAGACAGTGAAAGAGAGAGAAATTCTTACAAAATTCGTTCAGGGGCTGTGATGCAACCTGGATTGACCATATCTAGACCCACAGCTGGATGAGACATAAGGGTGGACACTCTCGGGGCTGAGAGGTTTGGTGAGGTTGGGGGAGCAAACGCAGAGCCTTTAAAGTAATACTGCCTGTTACCCATCCCATGGGTCCCAAATCTCCAGGTTCAAGGGCATCTTCCTACCTCGAAAACATGCATGAGAAACCCAGAAGGTGGTACACCATGTGATCGGGAAAGGTTTCTAAAACGCACCTCATTTCTCATCTCCTTGTGCTCGGGTTCGCCATTCCAGCCGCTTTACTAGCAATCTCCCTCCTTGGAGAATCAGCACCTGTAACCTCCCGTTCCGTACAGCTTGCAATTTGTCCTGAGGATGAACGGGAAGAGGGGGAGCCAATGAGAGACTAGCTCTAGGTGTTGGGACAGGCACAGGTCACTCTATTTTCCCATCAGGAAGAAGAATTAACCACAGGCTCAGCCTGCCGCCCGGAAGCAGAATAGGGCCTGAGGCAATCCTGCGCTTTTGCGGCCAGCTCCCAAAAAAGCGAGTTGAAAAATGGAGCTCAGGGGCACTGCAATTCACAAACCTGCAGAGTTATAAATGATAACTCTCGTCCACAAATATATTGAGGGAAGGCAACGAAGAGGATCTGAAAGCAAGGCAGAATTGCAGGAAACAGATTTCAGGAGGTCGATTCGAATCGCCTTTAAAGCACATGAAAAGCGGCAAAACGTCGACAATGATGCCCTTGGCCAAAAAGGGCGTATGCGTTTTTTCCTGAATATATTCAGGAAAAAACGCATACGCCCTTTTTGGCCAACCAAGCAACCTGGAAAGGCAAATCAGCGCTACAAAGAAGTCTCGCTTCCCATCGGTCAAAAGGGCCATGCGGAAAAAAGTGTCAAAACCAGAAATGCAGGACAGGCCATGGAGAAATGGGAGCCTTGCTACGCTGATGGGCGGGATGTAAATTGCCAACAGCCACTCTGGAGAAGTGTACGGTGTGTCCTGAAACATCGAAAAAACACAGCTTAGAGCACATAGGGCACTTCCACTCATGGGCGTATAAATTGGGAAAACTAAAAATCAGCAAGACACAGGCACCCCAAGTTTAGGGCTGCTCTGTTGACAAAAACCTCCACTTCATGACACCTCAAATATCCCAGGAAAGAGAAAAATGGATAAAGAAGTGGTGGTCCTTATGTACAATGGAATATCACTCAGCCATGAAATCAATGTCATAAGGCTAGTAGCAGCATGATGAGTGGCTTTAGCTACGACGATTCTAAGTGAAATAAGTCACACAGAAAAAGACACTTATCATAAGCTATCACTTATAGAGGGAATGTAAAAACCGCTACACTTGAACTGAATTACAAAACAGAACAGAGTCACAAGTTTACAAAACACACTATGGCTGCTTAACGGGAAAGGTGGGGTGGGGTGATGCATAAAACAAGGGTTTCAAATGAGCTCAGATACCGTTCCATAAACCCAATATGTAATAGAAAGACCTACTCCTTGCTCAGTGAACTGGACTCCACACCCCCTATTCACCGCACAAGAATATATCTGACTAGTAAGAATCATAAAACCTATGTATTGATATCTCTCTGGAAGTGAGTCAAGTGGGTGTAAAGCGGCAGAAACACAGCCGTGAAAAGCAGCTAAACCCCATTATAAAAATAAATTACTTTTAAAAACCCGTGAAACACAGACAGTGAAAGAGAGAGAAATTCTTACAAAATTCGTTCAGGGGCTGTGATGCAACCTGGATTGACCATATCTAGACCCACAGCTGGATGAGACATAAGGGTGGACACTCTCGGGGCTGAGAGGTTTGGTGAGGTTGGGGGAGCAAACGCAGAGCCTTTAAAGTAATACTGCCTGTTACCCATCCCATGGGTCCCAAATCTCCAGGTTCAAGGGCATCTTCCTACCTCGAAAACATGCATGAGAAACCCAGAAGGTGGTACACCATGTGATCGGGAAAGGTTTCTAAAACGCACCTCATTTCTCATCTCCTTGTGCTCGGGTTCGCCATTCCAGCCGCTTTACTAGCAATCTCCCTCCTTGGAGAATCAGCACCTGTAACCTCCCGTTCCGTACAGCTTGCAATTTGTCCTGAGGATGAACGGGAAGAGGGGGAGCCAATGAGAGACTAGCTCTAGGTGTTGGGACAGGCACAGGTCACTCTATTTTCCCATCAGGAAGAAGAATTAACCACAGGCTCAGCCTGCCGCCCGGAAGCAGAATAGGGCCTGAGGCAATCCTGCGCTTTTGCGGCCAGCTCCCAAAAAAGCGAGTTGAAAAATGGAGCTCAGGGGCACTGCAATTCACAAACCTGCAGAGTTATAAATGATAACTCTCGTCCACAAATATATTGAGGGAAGGCAACGAAGAGGATCTGAAAGCAAGGCAGAATTGCAGGAAACAGATTTCAGGAGGTCGATTCGAATCGCCTTTAAAGCACATGAAAAGCGGCAAAACGTCGACAATGATGCCCTTGGCCAAAAAGGGCGTATGCGTTTTTTCCTGAATATATTCAGGAAAAAACGCATACGCCCTTTTTGGCCAACCAAGCAACCTGGAAAGGCAAATCAGCGCTACAAAGAAGTCTCGCTTCCCATCGGTCAAAAGGGCCATGCGGAAAAAAGTGTCAAAACCAGAAATGCAGGACAGGCCATGGAGAAATGGGAGCCTTGCTACGCTGATGGGCGGGATGTAAATTGCCAACAGCCACTCTGGAGAAGGGTACGGTGTGTCCTGAAACATCGAAAAAACACAGCTTAGAGCGCATAGGGCACTTCCACTCATGGGCATATAAATTGGGAAAACTAAAAATCAGCAAGACACAGGCACCCCAAAGTTTAGGGCTGCTCTGTTGACAAGAACCTCCACTTCATGACACCTCAAATATCCCAGGAAAGAGAAAAATGGATAAAGAAGTGGTGGTCCTTATGTACAATGGAATATCACTCAGCCATGAAATCAATGTCATAAGGCTAGTAGCAGCATGATGAGTGGCTTTAGCTACGACGATTCTAAGTGAAATAAGTCACACAGAAAAAGACACTTATCATAAGCTATCACTTATAGAGGGAATGTAAAAACTGCTACACTTGAACTGAATTACAAAACAGAACAGAGTCACAAGTTTACAAAACACACTATGGCTGCTTAACGGGAAAAGTGGGGTGGGGTGATGCATAAAACAAGGGTTTCAAATGAGCTCAGATACTGTTCCATAAACCCAATATGTAATAGAAAGACCTACTCCTTGCTCAGTGAACTGGACTCCACACCCCCTATTCACCGCACAAGAATATATCTGACTAGTAAGAATCTTAAAACCTATGTATTGATATCTCTCTGGAAGTGAGTCAAGTGGGTGTAAAGCGGCAGAAACACAGCCGTGAAAAGCAGCTAAACCCCATTATAAAAATAAATTACTTTTAAAAACCCGTGAAACACAGACAGTGAAAGAGAGAGAAATTCTTACAAAATTCGTTCAGGGGCTGTGATGCAACCTGGATTGACCATATCTAGACCCACAGCTGGATGAGACATAAGGGTGGACACTCTCGGGGCTGAGAGGTTTGGTGAGGTTGGGGGAGCAAACGCAGAGCCTTTAAAGTAATACTGCCTGTTACCCATCCCATGGGTCCCAAATCTCCAGGTTCAAGGGCATCTTCCTACCTCGAAAACATGCATGAGAAACCCAGAAGGTGGTACACCATGTGATCGGGAAAGGTTTCTAAAACGCACCTCATTTCTCATCTCCTTGTGGTCGGGTTCGCCATTCCAGCCGCTTTACTAGCAATCTCCCTCCTTGGAGAATCAGCACCTTTAACCTCCCGTTCCGTACAGCTTGCAATTTGTCCTGAGGATGAACGGGAAGAGGGGGAGCCAATGAGAGACTAGCTCTAGGTGTTGGGACAGGCACAGGTCACTCTATTTTCCCATCAGGAAGAAGAATTAACCACAGGCTCAGCCTGCCGCCCGGAACCAGAATAGGGCCTGAGGCAATCCTGCGCTTTTGCGGCCAGCTCCCAAAAAAGCGAGTTGAAAAATGGAGCTCAGGGGCACTGCAATTCACAAACCTGCAGAGTTATAAATGATAACTCTCGTCCACAAATATATTGAGGGAAGGCAACGAAGAGGATCTGAAAGCAAGGCAGAATTGCAGGAAACAGATTTCAGGAGGTCGATTCGAATCGCCTTTAAAGCACATGAAAAGCGGCAAAACGTCGACAATGATGCCCTTGGCCAAAAAGGGCGTATGCGTTTTTTCCTGAATATATTCAGGAAAAAACGCATACGCCCTTTTTGGCCAACCAAGCAACCTGGAAAGGCAAATCAGCGCTACAAAGAAGTCTCGCTTCCCATCGGTCAAAAGGGCCATGCGGAAAAAACTGTCAAAACCAGAAATGCAGGACAGGCCATGGAGAAATGGGAGCCTTGCTACGCTGATGGGCGGGATGTAAATTGCCAACAGCCACTATGGAGAAGTGTACGGTGTGTCCTGAAACATCGAAAAAACACAGCTTAGAGCGCATAGGGCACTTCCACTCATGGGCGTATAAATTGGGAAAACTAAAAATCAGCAAGACACAGGCACCCCAAAGTTTAGGGCTGCTCTTTTGACAAGAACCTCCACTTCATAACACCTCTAATATCCCAGGAAAGAGAAAAATGGATAAAGAAGTGGTGGTCCTTATGTACAATGGAATATCACTCAGCCATGAAATCAATGTCATAAGGCTAGTAGCAGCATGATGAGTGGCTTTAGCTACGACGATTCTAAGTGAAATAAGTCACACAGAAAAAGACACTTATCATAAGCTATCACTTATAGAGGGAATGTAAAAACCGCTACACTTGAACTGAATTACAAAACAGAACAGAGTCACAAGTTTACAAAACACACTATGGCTGCTTAACGGGAAAGGTGGGGTGGGGTGATGCATAAAACAAGGGTTTCAAATGAGCTCAGATACCGTTCCATAAACCCAATATGTAATAGAAAGACCTACTCCTTGCTCAGTGAACTGGACTCCACACCCCCTATTCACCGCACAAGAATATATCTGACTAGTAAGAATCTTAAAACCTATGTATTGATATCTCTCTGGAAGTGAGTCAAGTGGCTGTAAAGCGGCAGAAACACAGCCGTGAAAAGCAGCTAAACCCCATTATAAAAATAAATTACTTTTAAAAACCCGTGAAACACAGACAGTGAAAGAGAGAGAAATTCTTACAAAATTCGTTCAGGGGCTGTGATGCAACCTGGATTGACCATATCTAGACCCACAGCTGGATGAGACATAAGGGTGGACACTCTCGGGGCTGAGAGGTTTGGTGAGGTTGGGGGAGCAAACGCAGAGCCTTTAAAGTAATACTGCCTGTTACCCATCCCATGGGTCCCAAATCTCCAGGTTCAAGGGCATCTTCCTACCTCGAAAACATGCATGAGAAACCCAGAAGGTGGTACACCGTGTGATCGGGAAAGGTTTCTAAAACGCACCTCATTTCTCATCTCCTTGTGCTCGGGTTCGCCATTCCAGCCGCTTTACTAGCAATCTCCCTCCTTGGAGAATCAGCACCTGTAACCTCCCGTTCCGTACAGCTTGCAATTTGTCCTGAGGATGAACGGGAAGAGGGGGAGCCAATGAGAGACTAGCTCTAGGTGTTGGGACAGGCACAGGTCACTCTATTTTCGCATCAGGAAGAAGAATTAACCACAGGCTCAGCCTGCCGCCCGGAAGCAGAATAGGGCCTGAGGCAATCCTGCGCTTTTGCGGCCAGCTCCCAAAAAAGCGAGTTGAAAAATGGAGCTCAGGGGCACTGCAATTCACAAACCTGCAGAGTTATAAATGATAACTCTCGTCCACAAATATATTGAGGGAAGGCAACGAAGAGGATCTGAAAGCAAGGCAGAATTGCAGGAAACAGATTTCAGGAGGTCGATTCGAATCGCCTTTAAAGCACATGAAAAGCGGCAAAACGTCGACAATGATGCCCTTGGCCAAAAAGGGCGTATGCGTTTTTTCCTGAATATATTCAGGAAAAAACGCATACGCCCTTTTTGGCCAACCAAGCAATCTGGAAAGGCAAGTCAGCGCTACAAAGAAGTCTCGCTTCCCATCGGTCAAAAGGGCCATGCGGAAAAAACTGTCAAAACCAGAAATGCAGGACAGGCCATGGAGAAATGGGAGCCTTGCTACGCTGATGGGCGGGATGTAAATTGCCAACAGCCACTCTGGAGAAGGGTACGGTGTGTCCTGAAACATCGAAAAAACACAGCTTAGAGCGCATAGGGCACTTCCACTCATGGGCGTATAAATTGGGAAAACTAAAAATCAGCAAGACACAGGCACCCCAAAGTTTAGGGCTGCTCTTTTGAGAAGAACCTCCACTTCATGACACCTCAAATATCCCAGGAAAGAGAAAAATGGATAAAGAAGTGGTGGTCCTTATGTACAATGGAATATCACTCAGCCATGAAATCAATGTCATAAGGCTACTAGCAGCATGATGAGTGGCTTTAGCTACGGCGATTCTAAGTGAAATAAGTCACACAGAAAAAGACACTTATCATAAGCTATCACTTATAGAGGGAATGTAAAAACCGCTACACTTGAACTGAATTACAAAACAGAACAGAGTCACAAGTTTACAAAACACACTATGGCTGCTTAACGGGAAAGGTGGGGTGGGGTGATGCATAAAACAAGGGTTTCAAATGAGCTCAGATACCGTTCCATAAACCCAATATGTAATAGAAAGACCTACTCCTTGCTCAGTGAACTGGACTCCACACCCCCTATTCACCGCACAAGAATATATCTGACTAGTAAGAATCTTAAAACCTATGTATTGATATCTCTCTGGAAGTGAGTCAAGTGGCTGTAAAGCGGCAGAAACACAGCCGTGAAAAGCAGCTAAACCCCATTATAAAAATAAATTACTTTTAAAAACCCGTGAAACAAAGACAGTGAAAGAGAGAGAAATTCTTACAAAATTCGTTCAGGGGCTGTGATGCAACCTGGATTGACCATATCTAGACCCACAGCTGGATGAGACATAAGGGTGGACACTCTCGGGGCTGAGAGGTTTGGTGAGGTTGGGGGAGCAAACGCAGAGCCTTTAAAGTAATACTGCCTGTTACCCATCCCATGGGTCCCAAATCTCCAGGTTCAAGGGCATCTTCCTACCTCGAAAACATGCATGAGAAACCCAGAAGGTGGTACACCATGTGATCGGGAAAGGTTTCTAAAACGCACCTCATTTCTCATCTCCTTGTGGTCGGGTTCGCCATTCCAGCCGCTTTACTAGCAATCTCCCTCCTTGGAGAATCAGCACCTTTAACCTCCCGTTCCGTACAGCTTGCAATTTGTCCTGAGGATGAACGGGAAGAGGGGGAGCCAATGAGAGACTAGCTCTAGGTGTTGGGACAGGCACAGGTCACTCTAATTTCCCATCAGGAAGAAGAATTAACCACAGGCTCAGCCTGCCGCCGGGAAGCAGAATAGGGCCTGAGGCAATCCTGCGCTTTTGCGGCCAGCTCCCAAAAAAGCGAGTTGAAAAATGGAGCTCAGGGGCACTGCAATTCACAAACCTGCAGAGTTATAAATGATAACTCTCGTCCACAAATATATTCAGGGAAGGCAACGAAGAGGATCTGAAAGCAAGGCAGAATTGCAGGAAACAGATTTCAGGAGGTCGATTCGAATCGCCTTTAAAGCACATGAAAAGCGGCAAAACGTCGACAATGATGCCCTTGGCCAAAAAGGGCGTATGCGTTTTTTCCTGAATATATTCAGGAAAAAACGCATACGCCCTTTTTGGCCAACCAAGCAACCTGGAAAGGCAAATCAGCGCTACAAAGAAGTCTCGCTTCCCATCGGTCAAAAGGGCCATGCGGAAAAAACTGTCAAAACCAGAAATGCAGGACAGGCCATGGAGAAATGGGAGCCTTGCTACGCTGATGGGCGGGATGTAAATTGCCAACAGCCACTATGGAGAAGTGTACGGTGTGTCCTGAAACATCGAAAAAACACAGCTTAGAGCGCATAGGGCACTTCCACTCATGGGCGTATAAATTGGGAAAACTAAAAATCAGCAAGACACAGGCACCCCAAAGTTTAGGGCTGCTCTTTTGACAAGAACCTCAACTTCATAACACCTCTAATATCCCAGGAAAGAGAAAAATGGATAAAGAAGTGGTGGTCCTTATGTACAATGGAATATCACTCAGCCATGAAATCAATGTCATAAGGCTAGTAGCAGCATGATGAGTGGCTTTAGCTACGGCGATTCTAAGTGAAATAAGTCACACAGAAAAAGACACTTATCATAAGCTATCACTTATAGAGGGAATGTAAAAACCGCTACACTTGAACTGAATTACAAAACAGAACAGAGTCACAAGTTTACAAAACACACTATGGCTGCTTAACGGGAAAGGTGGGGTGGGGTGATGCATAAAACAAGGGTTTCAAATGAGCTCAGATACCGTTCCATAAACCCAATATGTAATAGAAAGACCTACTCCTTGCTCAGTGAACTGGACTCCACACCCCCTATTCACCGCACAAGAATATATCTGACTAGTAAGAATCTTAAAACCTATGTATTGATATCTCTCTGGAAGTGAGTCAAGTGGCTGTAAAGCGGCAGAAACACAGCCGTGAAAAGCAGCTAAACCCCATTATAAAAATAAATTACTTTTAAAAACCCGTGAAACACAGACAGTGAAAGAGAGAGAAATTCTTACAAAATTCGTTCAGGGGCTGTGATGCAACCTGGATTGACCATATCTAGACCCACAGCTGGATGAGACATAAGGGTGGACACTCTCGGGGCTGAGAGGTTTGGTGAGGTTGGGGGAGCAAACGCAGAGCCTTTAAAGTAATACTGCCTGTTACCCATCCCATGGGTCCCAAATCTCCAGGTTCAAGGGCATCTTCCTACCTCGAAAACATGCATGAGAAACCCAGAAGGTGGTACACCATGTGATCGGGAAAGGTTTCTAAAACGCACCTCATTTCTCATCTCCTTGTGGTCGGGTTCGCCATTCCAGCCGCTTTACTAGCAATCTCCCTCCTTGGAGAATCAGCACCTTTAACCTCCCGTTCCGTACAGCTTGCAATTTGTCCTGAGGATGAACGGGAAGAGGGGGAGCCAATGAGAGACTAGCTCTAGGTGTTGGGACAGGCACAGGTCACTCTATTTTCCCATCAGGAAGAAGAATTAACCACAGGCTCAGCCTGCCGCCGGGAAGCAGAATAGGGCCTGAGGCAATCCTGCGCTTTTGCGGCCAGCTCCCAAAAAAGCGAGTTGAAAAATGGAGCTCAGGGGCACTGCAATTCACAAACCTGCAGAGTTATAAATGATAACTCTCGTCCACAAATATATTGAGGGAAGGCAACGAAGAGGATCTGAAAGCAAGGCAGAATTGCAGGAAACAGATTTCAGGAGGTCGATTCGAATCGCCTTTAAAGCACATGAAAAGCGGCAAAACGTCGACAATGATGCCCTTGGCCAAAAAGGGCGTATGCGTTTTTTCCTGAATATATTCAGGAAAAAACGCATACGCCCTTTTTGGCCAACCAAGCAACCTGGAAAGGCAAATCAGCGCTACAAAGAAGTCTCGCTTCCCATCGGTCAAAAGGGCCATGCGGAAAAAACTGTCAAAACCAGAAATGCAGGACAGGCCATGGAGAAATGGGAGCCTTGCTACGCTGATGGGCGGGATGTAAATTGCCAACAGCCACTATGTAGAAGTGTACGGTGTGTCCTGAAACATCGAAAAAACACAGCTTAGAGCGCATAGGGCACTTCCACTCATGGGCGTATAAATTGGGAAAACTAAAAATCAGCAAGACACAGGCACCCCAAAGTTTAGGGCTGCTCTTTTGACAAGAACCTCCACTTCATGACACCTCTAATATCCCAGGAAAGAGAAAAATGGATAAAGAAGTGGTGGTCCTTATGTACAATGGAATATCACTCAGCCATGAAATCAATGTCATAAGGCTAGTAGCAGCATGATGAGTGGCTTTAGCTACGACGATTCTAAGTGAAATAAGTCACACAGAAAAAGACACTTATCATAAGCTATCACTTATAGAGGGAATGTAAAAACCGCTACACTTGAACTGAATTACAAAACAGAACAGAGTCACAAGTTTACAAAACACACTATGGCTGCTTAACGGGAAAGGTGGGGTGGGGTGATGCATAAAACAAGGGTTTCAAATGAGCTCAGATACCGTTCCATAAACCCAATATGTAATAGAAAGACCTACTCCTTGCTCAGTGAACTGGACTCCACACCCCCTATTCACCGCACAAGAATATATCTGACTAGTAAGAATCTTAAAACCTATGTATTGATATCTCTCTGGAAGTGAGTCAAGTGGCTGTAAAGCGGCAGAAACACAGCCGTGAAAAGCAGCTAAACCCCATTATAAAATAAATTACTTTTAAAAACCCGTGAAACAAAGACAGTGAAAGAGAGAGAAATTCTTACAAAATTCGTTCAGGGGCTGTGATGCAACCTGGATTGACCATATCTAGACCCACAGCTGGATGAGACATAAGGGTGGACACTCTCGGGGCTGAGAGGTTTGGTGAGGTTGGGGGAGCAAACGCAGAGCCTTTAAAGTAATACTGCCTGTTACCCATCCCATGGGTCCCAAATCTCCAGGTTCAAGGGCATCTTCCTACCTCGAAAACATGCATGAGAAACCCAGAAGGTGGTACACCATGTGATCGGGAAAGGTTTCTAAAACGCACCTCATTTCTCATCTCCTTGTGCTCGGGTTCGCCATTCCAGCCGCTTTACTAGCAATCTCCCTCCTTGGAGAATCAGCACCTGTAACCTCCCGTTCCGTACAGCTTGCAATTTGTCCTGAGGATGAACGGGAAGAGGGGGAGCCAATGAGAGACTAGCTCTAGGTGTTGGGACAGGCACAGGTCACTCTATTTTCCCATCAGGAAGAAGAATTAACCACAGGCTCAGCCTGCCGCCCGGAAGCAGAATAGGGCCTGAGGCAATCCTGCGCTTTTGCGGCCAGCTCCCAAAAAAGCGAGTTGAAAAATGGAGCTCAGGGGCACTGCAATTCACAAACCTGCAGAGTTATAAATGATAACTCTCGTCCACAAATATATTGAGGGAAGGCAACGAAGAGGATCTGAAAGCAAGGCAGAATTGCAGGAAACAGATTTCAGGAGGTCGATTCGAATCGCCTTTAAAGCACATGAAAAGCGGCAAAACGTCGACAATGATGCCCTTGGCCAAAAAGGGCGTATGCGTTTTTTCCTGAATATATTCAGGAAAAAACGCATACGCCCTTTTTGGCCAACCAAGCAACCTGGAAAGGCAAATCAGCGCTACAAAGAAGTCTCGCTTCCCATCGGTCAAAAGGGCCATGCGGAAAAAACTGTCAAAACCAGAAATGCAGGACAGGCCATGGAGAAATGGGAGCCTTGCTACGCTGATGGGCGGGATGTAAATTGCCAACAGCCACTCTGGAGAAGGGTACGGTGTGTCCTGAAACATCGAAAAAACACAGCTTAGAGCGCATAGGGCACTTCCACTCATGGGCGTATAAATTGGGAAAACTAAAAATCAGCAAGACACAGGCACCCCAAAGTTTAGGGCTGCTCTTTTGACAAGAACCTCCACTTCATGACACCTCAAATATCCCAGGAAAGAGAAAAATGGATAAAGAAGTGGTGGTCCTTATGTACAATGGAATATCACTCAGCCATGAAATCAATGTCATAAGGCTAGTAGCAGCATGATGAGTGGCTTTAGCTACGACGATTCTAAGTGAAATAAGTCACACAGAAAAAGACACTTATCATAAGCTATCACTTATAGAGGGAATGTAAAAACCGCTACACTTGAACTGAATTACAAAACAGAACAGAGTCACAAGTTTACAAAACACACTATGGCTGCTTAACGGGAAAGGTGGGGTGGGGTGATGCATAAAACAAGGGTTTCAAATGAGCTCAGATACCGTTCCATAAACCCAATATGTAATAGAAAGACCTACTCCTTGCTCAGTGAACTGGACTCCACACCCCCTATTCACCGCACAAGAATATATCTGACTAGTAAGAATCTTAAAACCTATGTATTGATATCTCTCTGGAAGTGAGTCAAGTGGCTGTAAAGCGGCAGAAACACAGCCGTGAAAAGCAGCTAAACCCCATTATAAAAATAAATTACTTTTAAAAACCCGTGAAACAAAGACAGTGAAAGAGAGAGAAATTCTTACAAAATTCGTTCAGGGGCTGTGATGCAACCTGGATTGACCATATCTAGACCCACAGCTGGATGAGACATAAGGGTGGACACTCTCGGGGCTGAGAGGTTTGGTGAGGTTGGGGGAGCAAACGCAGAGCCTTTAAAGTAATACTGCCTGTTACCCATCCCATGGGTCCCAAATCTCCAGGTTCAAGGGCATCTTCCTACCTCGAAAACATGCATGAGAAACCCAGAAGGTGGTACACCATGTGATCGGGAAAGGTTTCTAAAACGCACCTCATTTCTCATCTCCTTGTGCTCGGGTTCGCCATTCCAGCCGCTTTACTAGCAATCTCCCTCCTTGGAGAATCAGCACCTGTAACCTCCCGTTCCGTACAGCTTGCAATTTGTCCTGAGGATGAACGGGAAGAGGGGGAGCCAATGAGAGACTAGCTCTAGGTGTTGGGACAGGCACAGGTCACTCTATTTTCCCATCAGGAAGAAGAATTAACCACAGGCTCAGCCTGCCGCCCGGAAGCAGAATAGGGCCTGAGGCAATCCTGCGCTTTTGCGGCCAGCTCCCAAAAAAGCGAGTTGAAAAATGGAGCTCAGGGGCACTGCAATTCACAAACCTGCAGAGTTATAAATGATAACTCTCGTCCACAAATATATTGAGGGAAGGCAACGAAGAGGATCTGAAAGCAAGGCAGAATTGCAGGAAACAGATTTCAGGAGGTCGATTCGAATCGCCTTTAAAGCACATGAAAAGCGGCAAAACGTCGACAATGATGCCCTTGGCCAAAAAGGGCGTATGCGTTTTTTCCTGAATATATTCAGGAAAAAACGCATACGCCCTTTTTGGCCAACCAAGCAACCTGGAAAGGCAAATCAGCGCTACAAAGAAGTCTCGCTTCCCATCGGTCAAAAGGGCCATGCGGAAAAAAGTGTCAAAACCAGAAATGCAGGACAGGCCATGGAGAAATGGGAGCCTTGCTACGCTGATGGGCGGGATGTAAATTGCCAACAGCCACTCTGGAGAAGTGTACGGTGTGTCCTGAAACATCGAAAAAACACAGCTTAGAGCACATAGGGCACTTCCACTCATGGGCGTATAAATTGGGAAAACTAAAAATCAGCAAGACACAGGCACCCCAAGTTTAGGGCTGCTCTGTTGACAAGAACCTCCACTTCATGACACCTCAAATATCCCAGGAAAGAGAAAAATGGATAAAGAAGTGGTGGTCCTTATGTACAATGGAATATCACTCAGCCATGAAATCAATGTCATAAGGCTAGTAGCAGCATGATGAGTGGCTTTAGCTACGACGATTCTAAGTGAAATAAGTCACACAGAAAAAGACACTTATCATAAGCTATCACTTATAGAGGGAATGTAAAAACCGCTACACTTGAACTGAATTACAAAACAGAACAGAGTCACACGTTTACAAAACACACTATGGCTGCTTAACGGGAAAGGTGGGGTGGGGTGATGCATAAAACAAGGGTTTCAAATGAGCTCAGATACCGTTCCATAAACCCAATATGTAATAGAAAGACCTACTCCTTGCTCAGTGAACTGGACTCCACACCCCCTATTCACCGCACAAGAATATATCTGACTAGTAAGAATCATAAAACCTATGTATTGATATCTCTCTGGAAGTGAGTCAAGTGGGTGTAAAGCGGCAGAAACACAGCCGTGAAAAGCAGCTAAACCCCATTATAAAAATAAATTACTTTTAA
This sequence comes from Balaenoptera borealis, assembly GCF_965194805.1. NCBI lineage: Eukaryota > Metazoa > Chordata > Mammalia > Artiodactyla > Balaenopteridae > Balaenoptera > Balaenoptera borealis. Next base: position 24,432 of record NW_028123155.1, read on the forward strand.
AAACCCGTGAAACACAGACAGTGAAAGAGAGAGAAATTCTTACAAAATTCGTTCAGGGGCTGTGATGCAACCTGGATTGACCATATCTAGACCCACAGCTGGATGAGACATAAGGGTGGACACTCTCGGGGCTGAGAGGTTTGGTGAGGTTGGGGGAGCAAACGCAGAGCCTTTAAAGTAATACTGCCTGTTACCCATCCCATGGGTCCCAAATCTCCAGGTTCAAGGGCATCTTCCTACCTCGAAAACATGCATGAGAAACCCAGAAGGTGGTACACCATGTGATCGGGAAAGGTTTCTAAAACGCACCTCATTTCTCATCTCCTTGTGCTCGGGTTCGCCATTCCAGCCGCTTTACTAGCAATCTCCCTCCTTGGAGAATCAGCACCTGTAACCTCCCGTTCCGTACAGCTTGCAATTTGTCCTGAGGATGAACGGGAAGAGGGGGAGCCAATGAGAGACTAGCTCTAGGTGTTGGGACAGGCACAGGTCACTCTATTTTCCCATCAGGAAGAAGAATTAACCACAGGCTCAGCCTGCCGCCCGGAAGCAGAATAGGGCCTGAGGCAATCCTGCGCTTTTGCGGCCAGCTCCCAAAAAAGCGAGTTGAAAAATGGAGCTCAGGGGCACTGCAATTCACAAACCTGCAGAGTTATAAATGATAACTCTCGTCCACAAATATATTGAGGGAAGGCAACGAAGAGGATCTGAAAGCAAGGCAGAATTGCAGGAAACAGATTTCAGGAGGTCGATTCGAATCGCCTTTAAAGCACATGAAAAGCGGCAAAACGTCGACAATGATGCCCTTGGCCAAAAAGGGCGTATGCGTTTTTTCCTGAATATATTCAGGAAAAAACGCATACGCCCTTTTTGGCCAACCAAGCAACCTGGAAAGGCAAATCAGCGCTACAAAGAAGTCTCGCTTCCCATCGGTCAAAAGGGCCATGCGGAAAAAAGTGTCAAAACCAGAAATGCAGGACAGGCCATGGAGAAATGGGAGCCTTGCTACGCTGATGGGCGGGATGTAAATTGCCAACAGCCACTCTGGAGAAGGGTACGGTGTGTCCTGAAACATCGAAAAAACACAGCTTAGAGCGCATAGGGCACTTCCACTCATGGGCATATAAATTGGGAAAACTAAAAATCAGCAAGACACAGGCACCCCAAAGTTTAGGGCTGCTCTGTTGACAAGAACCTCCACTTCATGACACCTCAAATATCCCAGGAAAGAGAAAAATGGATAAAGAAGTGGTGGTCCTTATGTACAATGGAATATCACTCAGCCATGAAATCAATGTCATAAGGCTAGTAGCAGCATGATGAGTGGCTTTAGCTACGACGATTCTAAGTGAAATAAGTCACACAGAAAAAGACACTTATCATAAGCTATCACTTATAGAGGGAATGTAAAAACTGCTACACTTGAACTGAATTACAAAACAGAACAGAGTCACAAGTTTACAAAACACACTATGGCTGCTTAACGGGAAAAGTGGGGTGGGGTGATGCATAAAACAAGGGTTTCAAATGAGCTCAGATACTGTTCCATAAACCCAATATGTAATAGAAAGACCTACTCCTTGCTCAGTGAACTGGACTCCACACCCCCTATTCACCGCACAAGAATATATCTGACTAGTAAGAATCTTAAAACCTATGTATTGATATCTCTCTGGAAGTGAGTCAAGTGGGTGTAAAGCGGCAGAAACACAGCCGTGAAAAGCAGCTAAACCCCATTATAAAAATAAATTACTTTTAAAAACCCGTGAAACACAGACAGTGAAAGAGAGAGAAATTCTTACAAAATTCGTTCAGGGGCTGTGATGCAACCTGGATTGACCATATCTAGACCCACAGCTGGATGAGACATAAGGGTGGACACTCTCGGGGCTGAGAGGTTTGGTGAGGTTGGGGGAGCAAACGCAGAGCCTTTAAAGTAATACTGCCTGTTACCCATCCCATGGGTCCCAAATCTCCAGGTTCAAGGGCATCTTCCTACCTCGAAAATATGCATGAGAAACCCAGAAGGTGGTACACCGTGTGATCGGGAAAGGTTTCTAAAACGCACCTCATTTCTCATCTCCTTGTGCTCGGGTTCGCCATTCCAGCCGCTTTACTAGCAATCTCCCTCCTTGGAGAATCAGCACCTGTAACCTCCCGTTCCGTACAGCTTGCAATTTGTCCTGAGGATGAACGGGAAGAGGGGGAGCCAATGAGAGACTAGCTCTAGGTGTTGGGACAGGCACAGGTCACTCTATTTTCCCATCAGGAAGAAGAATTAACCACAGGCTCAGCCTGCCGCCCGGAACCAGAATAGGGCCTGAGGCAATCCTGCGCTTTTGCGGCCAGCTCCCAAAAAAGCGAGTTGAAAAATGGAGCTCAGGGGCACTGCAATTCACAAACCTGCAGAGTTATAAATGATAACTCTCGTCCACAAATATATTGAGGGAAGGCAACGAAGAGGATCTGAAAGCAAGGCAGAATTGCAGGAAACAGATTTCAGGAGGTCGATTCGAATCGCCTTTAAAGCACATGAAAAGCGGCAAAACGTCGACAATGATGCCCTTGGCCAAAAAGGGCGTATGCGTTTTTTCCTGAATATATTCAGGAAAAAACGCATACGCCCTTTTTGGCCAACCAAGCAACCTGGAAAGGCAAATCAGCGCTACAAAGAAGTCTCGCTTCCCATCGGTCAAAAGGGCCATGCGGAAAAAGTGTCAAAACCAGAAATGCAGGACAGGCCATGGAGAAATGGGAGCCTTGCTACGCTGATGGGCGGGATGTAAATTGCCAACAGCCACTCTGGAGAAGTGTACGGTGTGTCCTGAAACATCGAAAAAACACAGCTTAGAGCGCATAGGGCACTTCCACTCATGGGCGTATAAATTGGGAAAACTAAAAATCAGCAAGACACAGGCACCCCAAAGTTTAGGGCTGCTCTTTTGACAAGAACCTCCACTTCATGACACCTCAAATATCCCAGGAAAGAGAAAAATGGATAAAGAAGTGGTGGTCCTTATGTACAATGGAATATCACTCAGCCATGAAATCAATGTCATAAGGCTAGTAGCAGCATGATGAGTGGCTTTAGCTACGACGATTCTAAGTGAAATAAGTCACACAGAAAAAGACACTTATCATAAGCTATCACTTATAGAGGGAATGTAAAAACCGCTACACTTGAACTGAATTACAAAACAGAACAGAGTCACAAGTTTACAAAACACACTATGGCTGCTTAACGGGAAAGGTGGGGTGGGGTGATGCATAAAACAAGGGTTTCAAATGAGCTCAGATACCGTTCCATAAACCCAATATGTAATAGAAAGACCTATTCCTTGCTCAGTGAACTGGACTCCACACCCCCTATTCACCGCACAAGAATATATCTGACTAGTAAGAATCTTAAAACCTATGTATTGATATCTCTCTGGAAGTGAGTCAAGTGGGTGTAAAGCGGCAGAAACACAGCCGTGAAAAGCAGCTAAACCCCATTATAAAAATAAATTACTTTTAAAAACCCGTGAAACACAGACAGTGAAAGAGAGAGAAATTCTTACAAAATTCGTTCAGGGGCTGTGATGCAACCTGGATTGACCATATCTAGACCCACAGCTGGATGAGACATAAGGGTGGACACTCTCGGGGCTGAGAGGTTTGGTGAGGTTGGGGGAGCAAACGCAGAGCCTTTAAAGTAATACTGCCTGTTACCCATCCCATGGGTCCCAAATCTCCAGGTTCAAGGGCATCTTCCTACCTCGAAAACATGCATGAGAAACCCAGAAGGTGGTACACCGTGTGATCGGGAAAGGTTTCTAAAACGCACCTCATTTCTCATCTCCTTGTGCTCGGGTTCGCCATTCCAGCCGCTTTACTAGCAATCTCCCTCCTTGGAGAATCAGCACCTTTAACCTCCCGTTCCGTACAGCTTGCAATTTGTCCTGAGGATGAACGGGAAGAGGGGGAGCCAATGAGAGACTAGCTCTAGGTGTTGGGACAGGCACAGGTCACTCTATTTTCCCATCAGGAAGAAGAATTAACCACAGGCTCAGCCTGCCGCCCGGAAGCAGAATAGGGCCTGAGGCAATCCTGCGCTTTTGCGGCCAGCTCCCAAAAAAGCGAGTTGAAAAATGGAGCTCAGGGGCACTGCAATTCACAAACCTGCAGAGTTATAAATGATAACTCTCGTCCACAAATATATTGAGGGAAGGCAACGAAGAGGATCTGAAAGCAAGGCAGATTTGCAGGAAACAGATTTCAGGAGGTCGATTCGAATCGCCTTTAAAGCACATGAAAAGCGGCAAAACGTCGACAATGATGCCCTTGGCCAAAAAGGGCGTATGCGTTTTTTCCTGAATATATTCAGGAAAAAACGCATACGCCCTTTTTGGCCAACCAAGCAACCTGGAAAGGCAAATCAGCGCTACAAAGAAGTCTCGCTTCCCATCGGTCAAAAGGGCCATGCGGAAAAAAGTGTCAAAACCAGAAATGCAGGACAGGCCATGGAGAAATGGGAGCCTTGCTACGCTGATGGGCGGGATGTAAATTGCCAACAGCCACTCTGGAGAAGTGTACGGTGTGTCCTGAAACATCGAAAAAACACAGCTTAGAGCGCATAGGGCACTTCCACTCATGGGCGTATAAATTGGGAAAAGTAAAAATCAGCAAGACACAGGCACCCCAAAGTTTAGGGCTGCTCTGTTGACAAGAACCTCCACTTCATGACACCTCAAATATCCCAGGAAAGAGAAAAATGGATAAAGAAGTGGTGGTCCTTATGTACAATGGAATATCACTCAGCCATGAAATCAATGTCATAAGGCTAGTAGCAGCATGATGAGTGGCTTTAGCTACGACGATTCTAAGTGAAATAAGTCACACAGAAAAAGACACTTATCATAAGCTATCACTTATAGAGGGAATGTAAAAACCGCTACACTTGAACTGAATTACAAAACAGAACAGAGTCACAAGTTTACAAAACACACTATGGCTGCTTAACGGGAAAGGTGGGGTGGGGTGATGCATAAAACAAGGGTTTCAAATGAGCTCAGATACTGTTCCATAAACCCAATATGTAATAGAAAGACCTACTCCTTGCTCAGTGAACTGGACTCCACACCCCCTATTCACCGCACAAGAATATATCTGACTAGTAAGAATCTTAAAACCTATGTATTGATATCTCTCTGGAAGTGAGTCAAGTGGGTGTAAAGCGGCAGAAACACAGCCGTGAAAAGCAGCTAAACCCCATTATAAAAATAAATTACTTTTAAAAACCCGTGAAACACAGACAGTGAAAGAGAGAGAAATTCTTACAAAATTCGTTCAGGGGCTGTGATGCAACCTGGATTGACCATATCTAGACCCACAGCTGGATGAGACATAAGGGTGGACACTCTCGGGGCTGAGAGGTTTGGTGAGGTTGGGGGAGCAAACGCAGAGCCTTTAAAGTAATACTGCCTGTTACCCATCCCATGGGTCCCAAATCTCCAGGTTCAAGGGCATCTTCCTACCTCGAAAATATGCATGAGAAACCCAGAAGGTGGTACACCGTGTGATCGGGAAAGGTTTCTAAAACGCACCTCATTTCTCATCTCCTTGTGCTCGGGTTCGCCATTCCAGCCGCTTTACTAGCAATCTCCCTCCTTGGAGAATCAGCACCTGTAACCTCCCGTTCCGTACAGCTTGCAATTTGTCCTGAGGATGAACGGGAAGAGGGGGAGCCAATGAGAGACTAGCTCTAGGTGTTGGGACAGGCACAGGTCACTCTATTTTCGCATCAGGAAGAAGAATTAACCACAGGCTCAGCCTGCCGCCCGGAAGCAGAATAGGGCCTGAGGCAATCCTGCGCTTTTGCGGCCAGCTCCCAAAAAAGCGAGTTGAAAAATGGAGCTCAGGGGCACTGCAATTCACAAACCTGCAGAGTTATAAATGATAACTCTCGTCCACAAATATATTGAGGGAAGGCAACGAAGAGGATCTGAAAGCAAGGCAGAATTGCAGGAAACAGATTTCAGGAGGTCGATTCGAATCGCCTTTAAAGCACATGAAAAGCGGCAAAACGTCGACAATGATGCCCTTGGCCAAAAAGGGCGTATGCGTTTTTTCCTGAATATATTCAGGAAAAAACGCATACGCCCTTTTTGGCCAACCAAGCAACCTGGAAAGGCAAATCAGCGCTACAAAGAAGTCTCGCTTCCCATCGGTCAAAAGGGCCATGCGGAAAAAGTGTCAAAACCAGAAATGCAGGACAGGCCATGGAGAAATGGGAGCCTTGCTACGCTGATGGGCGGGATGTAAATTGCCAACAGCCACTATGGAGAAGTGTACGGTGTGTCCTGAAACATCGCAAAAACACAGCTTACACCGCATAGGGCACTTCCACTCATGGGCGTATAAATTGGGAAAACTAAAAATCAGCAAGACACAGGCACCCCAAAGTTTAGGGCTGCTCTGTTGACAAGAACCTCCACTTCATGACACCTCAAATATCCCAGGAAAGAGAAAAATGGATAAAGAAGTGGTGGTCCTTATGTACAATGGAATATCACTCAGCCATGAAATCAATGTCATAAGGCTAGTAGCAGCATGATGAGTGGCTTTAGCTACGACGATTCTAAGTGAAATAAGTCACACAGAAAAAGACACTTATCATAAGCTATCACTTATAGAGGGAATGTAAAAACCGCTACACTTGAACTGAATTACAAAACAGAACAGAGTCACACGTTTACAAAACACACTATGGCTGCTTAACGGGAAAGGTGGGGTGGGGTGATGCATAAAACAAGGGTTTCAAATGAGCTCAGATACCGTTCCATAAACCCAATATGTAATAGAAAGACCTACTCCTTGCTCAGGGAACTGGACTCCACACCCCCTATTCACCGCACAAGAATATATCTGACTAGTAAGAATCATAAAACCTATGTATTGATATCTCTCTGGAAGTGAGTCAAGTGGGTGTAAAGCGGCAGAAACACAGCCGTGAAAAGCAGCTAAACCCCATTATAAAAATAAATTACTTTTAAAAACCCGTGAAACACAGACAGTGAAAGAGAGAGAAATTCTTACAAAATTCGTTCAGGGGCTGTGATGCAACCTGGATTGACCATATCTAGACCCACAGCTGGATGAGACATAAGGGTGGACACTCTCGGGGCTGAGAGGTTTGGTGAGGTTGGGGGAGCAAACGCAGAGCCTTTAAAGTAATACTGCCTGTTACCCATCCCATGGGTCCCAAATCTCCAGGTTCAAGGGCATCTTCCTACCTCGAAAACATGCATGAGAAACCCAGAAGGTGGTACACCATGTGATCGGGAAAGGTTTCTAAAACGCACCTCATTTCTCATCTCCTTGTGCTCGGGTTCGCCATTCCAGCCGCTTTACTAGCAATCTCCCTCCTTGGAGAATCAGCACCTTTAACCTCCCGTTCCGTACAGCTTGCAATTTGTCCTGAGGATGAACGGGAAGAGGGGGAGCCAATGAGAGACTAGCTCTAGGTGTTGGGACAGGCACAGGTCACTCTATTTTCCCATCAGGAAGAAGAATTAACCACAGGCTCAGCCTGCCGCCCGGAAGCAGAATAGGGCCTGAGGCAATCCTGCGCTTTTGCGGCCAGCTCCCAAAAAAGCGAGTTGAAAAATGGAGCTCAGGGGCACTGCAATTCACAAACCTGCAGAGTTATAAATGATAACTCTCGTCCACAAATATATTGAGGGAAGGCAACGAAGAGGATCTGAAAGCAAGGCAGATTTGCAGGAAACAGATTTCAGGAGGTCGATTCGAATCGCCTTTAAAGCACATGAAAAGCGGCAAAACGTCGACAATGATGCCCTTGGCCAAAAAGGGCGTATGCGTTTTTTCCTGAATATATTCAGGAAAAAACGCATACGCCCTTTTTGGCCAACCAAGCAACCTGGAAAGGCAAATCAGCGCTACAAAGAAGTCTCGCTTCCCATCGGTCAAAAGGGCCATGCGGAAAAAAGTGTCAAAACCAGAAATGCAGGACAGGCCATGGAGAAATGGGAGCCTTGCTACGCTGATGGGCGGGATGTAAATTGCCAACAGCCACTCTGGAGAAGTGTACGGTGTGTCCTGAAACATCGAAAAAACACAGCTTAGAGCGCATAGGGCACTTCCACTCATGGGCATATAAATTGGGAAAACTAAAAATCAGCAAGACACAGGCACCCCAAAGTTTAGGGCTGCTCTGTTGACAAGAACCTCCACTTCATGACACCTCAAATATCCCAGGAAAGAGAAAAATGGATAAAGAAGTGGTGGTCCTTATGTACAATGGAATATCACTCAGCCATGAAATCAATGTCATAAGGCTAGTAGCAGCATGATGAGTGGCTTTAGCTACGACGATTCTAAGTGAAATAAGTCACACAGAAAAAGACACTTATCATAAGCTATCACTTATAGAGGGAATGTAAAAACCGCTACACTTGAACTGAATTACAAAACAGAACAGAGTCACAAGTTTACAAAACACACTATGGCTGCTTAACGGGAAAGGTGGGGTGGGGTGATGCATAAAACAAGGGTTTCAAATGAGCTCAGATACTGTTCCATAAACCCAATATGTAATAGAAAGACCTACTCCTTGCTCAGTGAACTGGACTCCACACCCCCTATTCACCGCACAAGAATATATCTGACTAGTAAGAATCTTAAAACCTATGTATTGATATCTCTCTGGAAGTGAGTCAAGTGGGTGTAAAGCGGCAGAAACACAGCCGTGAAAAGCAGCTAAACCCCATTATAAAAATAAATTACTTTTAAAAACCCGTGAAACACAGACAGTGAAAGAGAGAGAAATTCTTACAAAATTCGTTCAGGGGCTGTGATGCAACCTGGATTGACCATATCTAGACCCACAGCTGGATGAGACATAAGGGTGGACACTCTCGGGGCTGAGAGGTTTGGTGAGGTTGGGGGAGCAAACGCAGAGCCTTTAAAGTAATACTGCCTGTTACCCATCCCATGGGTCCCAAATCTCCAGGTTCAAGGGCATCTTCCTACCTCGAAAATATGCATGAGAAACCCAGAAGGTGGTACACCGTGTGATCGGGAAAGGTTTCTAAAACGCACCTCATTTCTCATCTCCTTGTGCTCGGGTTCGCCATTCCAGCCGCTTTACTAGCAATCTCCCTCCTTGGAGAATCAGCACCTGTAACCTCCCGTTCCGTACAGCTTGCAATTTGTCCTGAGGATGAACAGGAAGAGGGGGAGCCAATGAGAGACTAGCTCTAGGTGTTGGGACAGGCACAGGTCACTCTATTTTCCCATCAGGAAGAAGAATTAACCACAGGCTCAGCCTGCCGCCCGGAACCAGAATAGGGCCTGAGGCAATCCTGCGCTTTTGCGGCCAGCTCCCAAAAAAGCGAGTTGAAAAATGGAGCTCAGGGGCACTGCAATTCACAAACCTGCAGAGTTATAAATGATAACTCTCGTCCACAAATATATTGAGGGAAGGCAACGAAGAGGATCTGAAAGCAAGGCAGAATTGCAGGAAACAGATTTCAGGAGGTCGATTCGAATCGCCTTTAAAGCACATGAAAAGCGGCAAAACGTCGACAATGATGCCCTTGGCCAAAAAGGGCGTATGCGTTTTTTCCTGAATATATTCAGGAAAAAACGCATACGCCCTTTTTGGCCAACCAAGCAACCTGGAAAGGCAAATCAGCGCTACAAAGAAGTCTCGCTTCCCATCGGTCAAAAGGGCCATGCGGAAAAAGTGTCAAAACCAGAAATGCAGGACAGGCCATGGAGAAATGGGAGCCTTGCTACGCTGATGGGCGGGATGTAAATTGCCAACAGCCACTATGGAGAAGTGTACGGTGTGTCCTGAAACATCGCAAAAACACAGCTTACACCGCATAGGGCACTTCCACTCATGGGCGTATAAATTGGGAAAACTAAAAATCAGCAAGACACAGGCACCCCAAAGTTTAGGGCTGCTCTGTTGACAAGAACCTCCACTTCATGAGACCTCAAATATCCCAGGAAAGAGAAAAATGGATAAAGAAGTGGTGGTCCTTATGTACAATGGAATATCACTCAGCCATGAAATCAATGTCATAAGGCTAGTAGCAGCATGATGAGTGGCTTTAGCTATGACGATTCTAAGTGAAATAAGTCACACAGAAAAAGACACTTATCATAAGCTATCACTTATAGAGGGAATGTAAAAACCGCTACACTTGGACTGAATTACAAAACAGAACAGAGTCACACGTTTACGAAACACACTATGGCTGCTTAACGGGAAAGGTGGGGTGGGGTGATGCATAAAACAAGGGTTTCAAATGAGCTCAGATACCGTTCCATAAACCCAATATGTAATAGAAAGACCTACTCCTTGCTAAGTGAACTGGACTCCACACCCCCTATTCACCGCACAAGAATATATCTGACTAGTAAGAATCTTAAAACCTATGTATTGATATCTCTCTGGAAGTGAGTCAAGTGGCTGTAAAGCGGCAGAAACACAGCCGTGAAAAGCGGCTAAACCCCATTATAAAAATAAATTACTTTTAAAAACCCGTGAAACAAAGACAGTCAAAGAGAGAGAAATTCTTACAAAATTCGTTCAGGGGCTGTGATGCAACCTGGATTGAACACATCTAGACCCACAGCTGGATCAGACATAAGGGTGGACACTCTCGGGGCTGAGAGGTTTGGTGAGGTTGGGGGAGCAAACGCAGAGCCTTTAAAGTAATACTGCCTGTTACCCATCCCATGGGTTCCAAATCTCCAGGTTCAAGGGCATCTTCCTACCTCGAAAACATGCATGAGAAACCCAGAAGGTGGTACACCGTGTGATAGGGAAAGGTTTCTAACACGCACCTCATTTCTCATCTCCTTGTGCTCGGGTTCGCCATTCCAGCCGCTTTACTAGCAATCTCCCTCCTTGGAGAATCAGCACCTGTAACCTCCCGTTCCGTACAGCTTGCAATTTGTCCTGAGGATGAACGGGAAGAGGGGGAGCCAATGAGAGACTAGCTCTAGGTGTTGGGACAGGCACAGGTCACTCTATTTTCTCATCAGGAAGAAGAATTAACCACAGGCTCAGCCTGCTGCCCGGAACCAGAATAGGGCCTGAGGCAATCCTGCGCTTTTGCGGCCAGCTCCCAAAAAAGCGAGTTGAAAAATGGAGCTCAGGGGCACTGCAATTCACAAACCTGCAGAGTTATAAATGATAACTCTCGTCCACAAATATATTGAGGGAAGGCAACGAAGAGGATTTGAAAGCAAGGCAGAATTGCAGGAAACAGATTTCAGGAGGTCGATTCGAATCGCCTTTAAAGCACATGAAAAGCGGCAAAACGTCGACAATGATGCCCTTGGCCAAAAAGGGCGTATGCGTTTTTTCCTGAATATATTCAGGAAAAAACGCATACGCCCTTTTTGGCCAACCAAGCAACCTGGAAAGGCAAATCAGCGCTACAATGAAGTCTCGCTTCCCAACGGTCAAAAGGGCCATGTGGAAAAAACTGTCAAAACCAGAAATGCAGGACAGGCCATGGAGAAATGGGAGCCCTGCTGCGCTGATGGGCGGGATGTAAATTGCCAACAGCCACTCTGGAGAACTGTACGGTGTGTCCTGAAACATCGAAAAAACACAGCTTAGAGCGCATAGGGCACTTCCACTCATGGGCATATAAATTGGGAAAAGTAAAAATCAGCAAGACACAGGCACCCCAAAGTTTAGGGCTGCTCTGTTGACAAGAACCTCCACTTCATGACACCTCAAATATCCCAGGAAAGAGAAAAATGGATAAAGAAGTGGTGGTCCTTATGTACAATGGAATATCACTCAGCCATGAAATCAATGTCATAAGGCTAGTAGCAGCATGATGAGTGGCTTTAGCTACGACGATTCTAAGTGAAATAAGTCACACAGAAAAAGACACTTATCATAAGCTATCACTTATAGAGGGAATGTAAAAACCGCTACACTTGAACTGAATTACAAAACAGAACAGAGTCACAAGTTTACAAAACACACTATGGCTGCTTAACGGGAAAGGTGGGGTGGGGTGATGCATAAAACAAGGGTTTCAAATGAGCTCAGATACCGTTCCATAAACCCAATATGTAATAGAAAGACCTACTCCTTGCTCAGTGAACTGGACTCCACACCCCCTATTCACCGCACAAGAATATATCTGACTAGTAAGAATCTTAAAACCTATGTATTGATATCTCTCTGGAAGTGAGTCAAGTGGGTGTAAAGCGGCAGAAACACAGCCGTGAAAAGCAGCTAAACCCCATTATAAAAATAAATTACTTTTAAAAACCCGTGAAACACAGACAGTGAAAGAGAGAGAAATTCTTACAAAATTCGTTCAGGGGCTGTGATGCAACCTGGATTGACCATATCTAGACCCACAGCTGGATGAGACATAAGGGTGGACACTCTCGGGGCTGAGAGGTTTGGTGAGGTTGGGGGAGCAAACGCAGAGCCTTTAAAGTAATACTGCCTGTTACCCATCCCATGGGTCCCAAATCTCCAGGTTCAAGGGCATCTTCCTACCTCGAAAACATGCATGAGAAACCCAGAAGGTGGTACACCGTGTGATCGGGAAAGGTTTCTAAAACGCACCTCATTTCTCATCTCCTTGTGCTCGGGTTCGCCATTCCAGCCGCTTTACTAGCAATCTCCCTCCTTGGAGAATCAGCACCTGTAACCTCCCGTTCCGTACAGCTTGCAATTTGTCCTGAGGATGAACGGGAAGAGGGGGAGCCAATGAGAGACTAGCTCTAGGTGTTGGGACAGGCACAGGTCACTCTATTTTCGCATCAGGAAGAAGAATTAACCACAGGCTCAGCCTGCCGCCCGGAAGCAGAATAGGGCCTGAGGCAATCCTGCGCTTTTGCGGCCAGCTCCCAAAAAAGCGAGTTGAAAAATGGAGCTCAGGGGCACTGCAATTCACAAACCTGCAGAGTTATAAATGATAACTCTCGTCCACAAATATATTGAGGGAAGGCAACGAAGAGGATCTGAAAGCAAGGCAGAATTGCAGGAAACAGATTTCAGGAGGTCGATTCCAATCGCCTTTAAAGCACATGAAAAGCGGCAAAACGTCGACAATGATGCCCTTGGCCAAAAAGGGCGTATGCGTTTTTTCCTGAATATATTCAGGAAAAAACGCATACGCCCTTTTTGGCCAACCAAGCAACCTGGAAAGGCAAATCAGCGCTACAAAGAAGTCTCGCTTCCCATCGGTCAAAAGGGCCATGCGGAAAAAACTGTCAAAACCAGAAATGCAGGACAGGCCATGGAGAAATGGGAGCCTTGCTACGCTGATGGGCGGGATGTAAATTGCCAACAGCCACTCTGGAGAAGGGTACGGTGTGTCCTGAAACATCGAAAAAACACAGCTTAGAGCGCATAGGGCACTTCCACTCATGGGCGTATAAATTGGGAAAACTAAAAATCAGCAAGACACAGGCACCCCAAAGTTTAGGGCTGCTCTTTTGACAAGAACCTCCACTTCATGACACCTCAAATATCCCAGGAAAGAGAAAAATGGATAAAGAAGTGGTGGTCCTTATGTACAATGGAATATCACTCAGCCATGAAATCAATGTCATAAGGCTAGTAGCAGCATGATGAGTGGCTTTAGCTACGACGATTCTAAGTGAAATAAGTCACACAGAAAAAGACACTTATCATAAGCTATCACTTATAGAGGGAATGTAAAAACCGCTACACTTGAACTGAATTACAAAACAGAACAGAGTCACAAGTTTACAAAACACACTATGGCTGCTTAACGGGAAAGGTGGGGTGGGGTGATGCATAAAACAAGGGTTTCAAATGAGCTCAGATACCGTTCCATAAACCCAATATGTAATAGAAAGACCTACTCCTTGCTCAGTGAACTGGACTCCACACCCCCTATTCACCGCACAAGAATATATCTGACTAGTAAGAATCTTAAAACCTATGTATTGATATCTCTCTGGAAGTGAGTCAAGTGGCTGTAAAGCGGCAGAAACACAGCCGTGAAAAGCAGCTAAACCCCATTATAAAAATAAATTACTTTTAAAAACCCGTGAAACAAAGACAGTGAAAGAGAGAGAAATTCTTACAAAATTCGTTCAGGGGCTGTGATGCAACCTGGATTGACCATATCTAGACCCACAGCTGGATGAGACATAAGGGTGGACACTCTCGGGGCTGAGAGGTTTGGTGAGGTTGGGGGAGCAAACGCAGAGCCTTTAAAGTAATACTGCCTGTTACCCATCCCATGGGTCCCAAATCTCCAGGTTCAAGGGCATCTTCCTACCTCGAAAACATGCATGAGAAACCCAGAAGGTGGTACACCATGTGATCGGGAAAGGTTTCTAAAACGCACCTCATTTCTCATCTCCTTGTGGTCGGGTTCGCCATTCCAGCCGCTTTACTAGCAATCTCCCTCCTTGGAGAATCAGCACCTTTAACCTCCCGTTCCGTACAGCTTGCAATTTGTCCTGAGGATGAACGGGAAGAGGGGGAGCCAATGAGAGACTAGCTCTAGGTGTTGGGACAGGCACAGGTCACTCTATTTTCCCATCAGGAAGAAGAATTAACCACAGGCTCAGCCTGCCGCCGGGAAGCAGAATAGGGCCTGAGGCAATCCTGCGCTTTTGCGGCCAGCTCCCAAAAAAGCGAGTTGAAAAATGGAGCTCAGGGGCACTGCAATTCACAAACCTGCAGAGTTATAAATGATAACTCTCGTCCACAAATATATTGAGGGAAGGCAACGAAGAGGATCTGAAAGCAAGGCAGAATTGCAGGAAACAGATTTCAGGAGGTCGATTCGAATCGCCTTTAAAGCACATGAAAAGCGGCAAAACGTCGACAATGATGCCCTTGGCCAAAAAGGGCGTATGCGTTTTTTCCTGAATATATTCAGGAAAAAACGCATACGCCCTTTTTGGCCAACCAAGCAACCTGGAAAGGCAAATCAGCGCTACAAAGAAGTCTCGCTTCCCATCGGTCAAAAGGGCCATGCGGAAAAAACTGTCAAAACCAGAAATGCAGGACAGGCCATGGAGAAATGGGAGCCTTGCTACGCTGATGGGCGGGATGTAAATTGCCAACAGCCACTATGGAGAAGTGTACGGTGTGTCCTGAAACATCGAAAAAACACAGCTTAGAGCGCATAGGGCACTTCCACTCATGGGCGTATAAATTGGGAAAACTAAAAATCAGCAAGACACAGGCACCCCAAAGTTTAGGGCTGCTCTTTTGACAAGAACCTCCACTTCATAACACCTCTAATATCCCAGGAAAGAGAAAAATGGATAAAGAAGTGGTGGTCCTTATGTACAATGGAATATCACTCAGCCATGAAATCAATGTCATAAGGCTAGTAGCAGCATGATGAGTGGCTTTAGCTACGACGATTCTAAGTGAAATAAGTCACACAGAAAAAGACACTTATCATAAGCTATCACTTATAGAGGGAATGTAAAAACCGCTACACTTGAACTGAATTACAAAACAGAACAGAGTCACAAGTTTACAAAACACACTATGGCTGCTTAACGGGAAAGGTGGGGTGGGGTGATGCATAAAACAAGGGTTTCAAATGAGCTCAGATACCGTTCCATAAACCCAATATGTAATAGAAAGACCTACTCCTTGCTCAGTGAACTGGACTCCACACCCCCTATTCACCGCACAAGAATATATCTGACTAGTAAGAATCTTAAAACCTATGTATTGATATCTCTCTGGAAGTGAGTCAAGTGGCTGTAAAGCGGCAGAAACACAGCCGTGAAAAGCAGCTAAACCCCATTATAAAAATAAATTACTTTTAAAAACCCGTGAAACAAAGACAGTGAAAGAGAGAGAAATTCTTACAAAATTCGTTCAGGGGCTGTGATGCAACCTGGATTGACCATATCTAGACCCACAGCTGGATGAGACATAAGGGTGGACACTCTCGGGGCTGAGAGGTTTGGTGAGGTTGGGGGAGCAAACGCAGAGCCTTTAAAGTAATACTGCCTGTTACCCATCCCATGGGTCCCAAATCTCCAGGTTCAAGGGCATCTTCCTACCTCGAAAACATGCATGAGAAACCCAGAAGGTGGTACACCATGTGATCGGGAAAGGTTTCTAAAACGCACCTCATTTCTCATCTCCTTGTGGTCGGGTTCGCCATTCCAGCCGCTTTACTAGCAATCTCCCTCCTTGGAGAATCAGCACCTTTAACCTCCCGTTCCGTACAGCTTGCAATTTGTCCTGAGGATGAACGGGAAGAGGGGGAGCCAATGAGAGACTAGCTCTAGGTGTTGGGACAGGCACAGGTCACTCTATTTTCCCATCAGGAAGAAGAATTAACCACAGGCTCAGCCTGCCGCCGGGAAGCAGAATAGGGCCTGAGGCAATCCTGCGCTTTTGCGGCCAGCTCCCAAAAAAGCGAGTTGAAAAATGGAGCTCAGGGGCACTGCAATTCACAAACCTGCAGAGTTATAAATGATAACTCTCGTCCACAAATATATTGAGGGAAGGCAACGAAGAGGATCTGAAAGCAAGGCAGAATTGCAGGAAACAGATTTCAGGAGGTCGATTCGAATCGCCTTTAAAGCACATGAAAAGCGGCAAAACGTCGACAATGATGCCCTTGGCCAAAAAGGGCGTATGCGTTTTTTCCTGAATATATTCAGGAAAAAACGCATACGCCCTTTTTGGCCAACCAAGCAACCTGGAAAGGCAAATCAGCGCTACAAAGAAGTCTCGCTTCCCATCGGTCAAAAGGGCCATGCGGAAAAAACTGTCAAAACCAGAAATGCAGGACAGGCCATGGAGAAATGGGAGCCTTGCTACGCTGATGGGCGGGATGTAAATTGCCAACAGCCACTATGGAGAAGTGTACGGTGTGTCCTGAAACATCGAAAAAACACAGCTTAGAGCGCATAGGGCACTTCCACTCATGGGCGTATAAATTGGGAAAACTAAAAATCAGCAAGACACAGGCACCCCAAAGTTTAGGGCTGCTCTTTTGACAAGAACCTCCACTTCATAACACCTCTAATATCCCAGGAAAGAGAAAAATGGATAAAGAAGTGGTGGTCCTTATGTACAATGGAATATCACTCAGCCATGAAATCAATGTCATAAGGCTAGTAGCAGCATGATGAGTGGCTTTAGCTACGACGATTCTAAGTGAAATAAGTCACACAGAAAAAGACACTTATCATAAGCTATCACTTATAGAGGGAATGTAAAAACCGCTACACTTGAACTGAATTACAAAACAGAACAGAGTCACAAGTTTACAAAACACACTATGGCTGCTTAACGGGAAAGGTGGGGTGGGGTGATGCATAAAACAAGGGTTTCAAATGAGCTCAGATACCGTTCCATAAACCCAATATGTAATAGAAAGACCTACTCCTTGCTCAGTGAACTGGACTCCACACCCCCTATTCACCGCACAAGAATATATCTGACTAGTAAGAATCTTAAAACCTATGTATTGATATCTCTCTGGAAGTGAGTCAAGTGGGTGTAAAGCGGCAGAAACACAGCCGTGAAAAGCAGCTAAACCCCATTATAAAAATAAATTACTTTTAAAAACCCGTGAAACACAGACAGTGAAAGAGAGAGAAATTCTTACAAAATTCGTTCAGGGGCTGTGATGCAACCTGGATTGACCATATCTAGACCCACAGCTGGATGAGACATAAGGGTGGACACTCTCGGGGCTGAGAGGTTTGGTGAGGTTGGGGGAGCAAACGCAGAGCCTTTAAAGTAATACTGCCTGTTACCCATCCCATGGGTCCCAAATCTCCAGGTTCAAGGGCATCTTCCTACCTCGAAAACATGCATGAGAAACCCAGAAGGTGGTACACCGTGTGATCGGGAAAGGTTTCTAAAACGCACCTCATTTCTCATCTCCTTGTGCTCGGGTTCGCCATTCCAGCCGCTTTACTAGCAATCTCCCTCCTTGGAGAATCAGCACCTGTAACCTCCCGTTCCGTACAGCTTGCAATTTGTCCTGAGGATGAACGGGAAGAGGGGGAGCCAATGAGAGACTAGCTCTAGGTGTTGGGACAGGCACAGGTCACTCTATTTTCCCATCAGGAAGAAGAATTAACCACAGGCTCAGCCTGCCGCCCGGAAGCAGAATAGGGCCTGAGGCAATCCTGCGCTTTTGCGGCCAGCTCCCAAAAAAGCGAGTTGAAAAATGGAGCTCAGGGGCACTGCAATTCACAAACCTGCAGAGTTATAAATGATAACTCTCGTCCACAAATATATTGAGGGAAGGCAACGAAGAGGATCTGAAAGCAAGGCAGAATTGCAGGAAACAGATTTCAGGAGGTCGATTCCAATCGCCTTTAAAGCACATGAAAAGCGGCAAAACGTCGACAATGATGCCCTTGGCCAAAAAGGGCGTATGCGTTTTTTCCTGAATATATTCAGGAAAAAACGCATACGCCCTTTTTGGCCAACCAAGCAACCTGGAAAGGCAAATCAGCGCTACAAAGAAGTCTCGCTTCCCATCGGTCAAAAGGGCCATGCGGAAAAAACTGTCAAAACCAGAAATGCAGGACAGGCCATGGAGAAATGGGAGCCTTGCTACGCTGATGGGCGGGATGTAAATTGCCAACAGCCACTCTGGAGAAGGGTACGGTGTGTCCTGAAACATCGAAAAAACACAGCTTAGAGCGCATAGGGCACTTCCACTCATGGGCGTATAAATTGGGAAAACTAAAAATCAGCAAGACACAGGCACCCCAAAGTTTAGGGCTGCTCTTTTGACAAGAACCTCCACTTCATGACACCTCAAATATCCCAGGAAAGAGAAAAATGGATAAAGAAGTGGTGGTCCTTATGTACAATGGAATATCACTCAGCCATGAAATCAATGTCATAAGGCTAGTAGCAGCATGATGAGTGGCTTTAGCTACGACGATTCTAAGTGAAATAAGTCACACAGAAAAAGACACTTATCATAAGCTATCACTTATAGAGGGAATGTAAAAACCGCTACACTTGAACTGAATTACAAAACAGAACAGAGTCACAAGTTTACAAAACACACTATGGCTGCTTAACGGGAAAGGTGGGGTGGGGTGATGCATAAAACAAGGGTTTCAAATGAGCTCAGATACCGTTCCATAAACCCAATATGTAATAGAAAGACCTACTCCTTGCTCAGTGAACTGGACTCCACACCCCCTATTCACCGCACAAGAATATATCTGACTAGTAAGAATCTTAAAACCTATGTATTGATATCTCTCTGGAAGTGAGTCAAGTGGCTGTAAAGCGGCAGAAACACAGCCGTGAAAAGCAGCTAAACCCCATTATAAAAATAAATTACTTTTAAAAACCCGTGAAACAAAGACAGTGAAAGAGAGAGAAATTCTTACAAAATTCGTTCAGGGGCTGTGATGCAACCTGGATTGACCATATCTAGACCCACAGCTGGATGAGACATAAGGGTGGACACTCTCGGGGCTGAGAGGTTTGGTGAGGTTGGGGGAGCAAACGCAGAGCCTTTAAAGTAATACTGCCTGTTACCCATCCCATGGGTCCCAAATCTCCAGGTTCAAGGGCATCTTCCTACCTCGAAAACATGCATGAGAAACCCAGAAGGTGGTACACCATGTGATCGGGAAAGGTTTCTAAAACGCACCTCATTTCTCATCTCCTTGTGGTCGGGTTCGCCATTCCAGCCGCTTTACTAGCAATCTCCCTCCTTGGAGAATCAGCACCTTTAACCTCCCGTTCCGTACAGCTTGCAATTTGTCCTGAGGATGAACGGGAAGAGGGGGAGCCAATGAGAGACTAGCTCTAGGTGTTGGGACAGGCACAGGTCACTCTATTTTCCCATCAGGAAGAAGAATTAACCACAGGCTCAGCCTGCCGCCCGGAACCAGAATAGGGCCTGAGGCAATCCTGCGCTTTTGCGGCCAGCTCCCAAAAAAGCGAGTTGAAAAATGGAGCTCAGGGGCACTGCAATTCACAAACCTGCAGAGTTATAAATGATAACTCTCGTCCACAAATATATTGAGGGAAGGCAACGAAGAGGATCTGAAAGCAAGGCAGAATTGCAGGAAACAGATTTCAGGAGGTCGATTCCAATCGCCTTTAAAGCACATGAAAAGCGGCAAAACGTCGACAATGATGCCCTTGGCCAAAAAGGGCGTATGCGTTTTTTCCTGAATATATTCAGGAAAAAACGCATACGCCCTTTTTGGCCAACCAAGCAACCTGGAAAGGCAAATCAGCGCTACAAAGAAGTCTCGCTTCCCATCGGTCAAAAGGGCCATGCGGAAAAAAGTGTCAAAACCAGAAATGCAGGACAGGCCATGGAGAAATGGGAGCCTTGCTACGCTGATGGGCGGGATGTAAATTGCCAACAGCCACTCTGGAGAAGTGTACGGTGTGTCCTGAAACATCGAAAAAACACAGCTTAGAGCGCATAGGGCACTTCCACTCATGGGCGTATAAATTGGGAAAACTAAAAATCAGCAAGACACAGGCACCCCAAAGTTTAGGGCTGCTCTGTTGACAAGAACCTCCACTTCATGACACCTCAAATATCCCAGGAAAGAGAAAAATGGATAAAGAAGTGGTGGTCCTTATGTACAATGGAATATCACTCAGCCATGAAATCAATGTCATAAGGCTAGTAGCAGCATGATGAGTGGCTTTAGCTACGACGATTCTAAGTGAAATAAGTCACACAGAAAAAGACACTTATCATAAGCTATCACTTATAGAGGGAATGTAAAAACCGCTACACTTGAACTGAATTACAAAACAGAACAGAGTCACAAGTTTACAAAACACACTATGGCTGCTTAACGGGAAAGGTGGGGTGGGGTGATGCATAAAACAAGGGTTTCAAATGAGCTCAGATACCGTTCCATAACCCAATATGTAATAGAAAGACCTACTCCTTGCTCAGTGAACTGGACTCCACACCCCCTATTCACCGCACAAGAATATATCTGACTAGTAAGAATCTTAAAACCTATGTATTGATATCTCTCTGGAAGTGAGTCAAGTGGGTGTAAAGCGGCAGAAACACAGCCGTGAAAAGCAGCTAAACCCCATTATAAAAATAAATTACTTTTAAAAACCCGTGAAACACAGACAGTGAAAGAGAGAGAAATTCTTACAAAATTCGTTCAGGGGCTGTGATGCAACCTGGATTGACCATATCTAGACCCACAGCTGGATGAGACATAAGGGTGGACACTCTTGGGGCTGAGAGGTTTGGTGAGGTTGGGGGAGCAAACGCAGAGCCTTTAAAGTAATACTGCCTGTTACCCATCCCATGGGTCCCAAATCTCCAGGTTCAAGGGCATCTTCCTACCTCGAAAACATGCATGAGAAACCCAGAAGGTGGTACACCGTGTGATCGGGAAAGGTTTCTAAAACGCACCTCATTTCTCATCTCCTTGTGCTCGGGTTCGCCATTCCAGCCGCTTTACTAGCAATCTCCCTCCTTGGAGAATCAGCACCTGTAACCTCCCGTTCCGTACAGCTTGCAATTTGTCCTGAGGATGAACGGGAAGAGGGGGAGCCAATGAGAGACTAGCTCTAGGTGTTGGGACAGGCACAGGTCACTCTATTTTCCCATCAGGAAGAAGAATTAACCACAGGCTCAGCCTGCCGCCCGGAAGCAGAATAGGGCCTGAGGCAATCCTGCGCTTTTGCGGCCAGCTCCCAAAAAAGCGAGTTGAAAAATGGAGCTCAGGGGCACTGCAATTCACAAACCTGCAGAGTTATAAATGATAACTCTCGTCCACAAATATATTGAGGGAAGGCAACGAAGAGGATCTGAAAGCAAGGCAGAATTGCAGGAAACAGATTTCAGGAGGTCGATTCCAATCGCCTTTAAAGCACATGAAAAGCGGCAAAACGTCGACAATGATGCCCTTGGCCAAAAAGGGCGTATGCGTTTTTTCCTGAATATATTCAGGAAAAAACGCATACGCCCTTTTTGGCCAACCAAGCAACCTGGAAAGGCAAATCAGCGCTACAAAGAAGTCTCGCTTCCCATCGGTCAAAAGGGCCATGCGGAAAAAAGTGTCAAAACCAGAAATGCAGGACAGGCCATGGAGAAATGGGAGCCTTGCTACGCTGATGGGCGGGATGTAAATTGCCAACAGCCACTCTGGAGAAGGGTACGGTGTGTCCTGAAACATCGAAAAAACACAGCTTAGAGCGCATAGGGCACTTCCACTCATGGGCATATAAATTGGGAAAACTAAAAATCAGCAAGACACAGGCACCCCAAAGTTTAGGGCTGCTCTTTTGACAAGAACCTCCACTTCATGACACCTCAAATATCCCAGGAAAGAGAAAAATGGATAAAGAAGTGGTGGTCCTTATGTACAATGGAATATCACTCAGCCATGAAATCAATGTCATAAGGCTAGTAGCAGCATGATGAGTGGCTTTAGCTACGACGATTCTAAGTGAAATAAGTCACACAGAAAAAGACACTTATCATAAGCTATCACTTATAGAGGGAATGTAAAAACCGCTACACTTGAACTGAATTACAAAACAGAACAGAGTCACACGTTTACAAAACACACTATGGCTGCTTAACGGGAAAGGTGGGGTGGGGTGATGCATAAAACAAGGGTTTCAAATGAGCTCAGATACCGTTCCATAAACCCAATATGTAATAGAAAGACCTACTCCTTGCTCAGTGAACTGGACTCCACACCCCCTATTCACCGCACAAGAATATATCTGACTAGTAAGAATCATAAAACCTATGTATTGATATCTCTCTGGAAGTGAGTCAAGTGGGTGTAAAGCGGCAGAAACACAGCCGTGAAAAGCAGCTAAACCCCATTATAAAAATAAATTACTTTTAAAAACCCGTGAAACACAGACAGTGAAAGAGAGAGAAATTCTTACAAAATTCGTTCAGGGGCTGTGATGCAACCTGGATTGACCATATCTAGACCCACAGCTGGATGAGACATAAGGGTGGACACTCTCGGGGCTGAGAGGTTTGGTGAGGTTGGGGGAGCAAACGCAGAGCCTTTAAAGTAATACTGCCTGTTACCCATCCCATGGGTCCCAAATCTCCAGGTTCAAGGGCATCTTCCTACCTCGAAAACATGCATGAGAAACCCAGAAGGTGGTACACCGTGTGATCGGGAAAGGTTTCTAAAACGCACCTCATTTCTCATCTCCTTGTGCTCGGGTTCGCCATTCCAGCCGCTTTACTAGCAATCTCCCTCCTTGGAGAATCAGCACCTGTAACCTCCCGTTCCGTACAGCTTGCAATTTGTCCTGAGGATGAACGGGAAGAGGGGGAGCCAATGAGAGACTAGCTCTAGGTGTTGGGACAGGCACAGGTCACTCTATTTTCGCATCAGGAAGAAGAATTAACCACAGGCTCAGCCTGCCGCCCGGAAGCAGAATAGGGCCTGAGGCAATCCTGCGCTTTTGCGGCCAGCTCCCAAAAAAGCGAGTTGAAAAATGGAGCTCAGGGGCACTGCAATTCACAAACCTGCAGAGTTATAAATGATAACTCTCGTCCACAAATATATTGAGGGAAGGCAACGAAGAGGATCTGAAAGCAAGGCAGAATTGCAGGAAACAGATTTCAGGAGGTCGATTCCAATCGCCTTTAAAGCACATGAAAAGCGGCAAAACGTCGACAATGATGCCCTTGGCCAAAAAGGGCGTATGCGTTTTTTCCTGAATATATTCAGGAAAAAACGCATACGCCCTTTTTGGCCAACCAAGCAACCTGGAAAGGCAAATCAGCGCTACAAAGAAGTCTCGCTTCCCATCGGTCAAAAGGGCCATGCGGAAAAAAGTGTCAAAACCAGAAATGCAGGACAGGCCATGGAGAAATGGGAGCCTTGCTACGCTGATGGGCGGGATGTAAATTGCCAACAGCCACTCTGGAGAAGTGTACGGTGTGTCCTGAAACATCGAAAAAACACAGCTTAGAGCGCATAGGGCACTTCCACTCATGGGCGTATAAATTGGGAAAACTAAAAATCAGCAAGACACAGGCACCCCAAAGTTTAGGGCTGCTCTTTTGACAAGAACCTCCACTTCATGACACCTCAAATATCCCAGGAAAGAGAAAAATGGATAAAGAAGTGGTGGTCCTTATGTACAATGGAATATCACTCAGCCATGAAATCAATGTCATAAGGCTAGTAGCAGCATGATGAGTGGCTTTAGCTACGACGATTCTAAGTGAAATAAGTCACACAGAAAAAGACACTTATCATAAGCTATCACTTATAGAGGGAATGTAAAAACCGCTACACTTGAACTGAATTACAAAACAGAACAGAGTCACAAGTTTACAAAACACACTATGGCTGCTTAACGGGAAAGGTGGGGTGGGGTGATGCATAAAACAAGGGTTTCAAATGAGCTCAGATACCGTTCCATAAACCCAATATGTAATAGAAAGACCTACTCCTTGCTCAGTGAACTGGACTCCACACCCCCTATTCACCGCACAAGAATATATCTGACTAGTAAGAATCTTAAAACCTATGTATTGATATCTCTCTGGAAGTGAGTCAAGTGGCTGTAAAGCGGCAGAAACACAGCCGTGAAAAGCAGCTAAACCCCATTATAAAAATAAATTACTTTTAAAAACCCGTGAAACACAGACAGTGAAAGAGAGAGAAATTCTTACAAAATTCGTTCAGGGGCTGTGATGCAACCTGGATTGACCATATCTAGACCCACAGCTGGATGAGACATAAGGGTGGACACTCTCGGGGCTGAGAGGTTTGGTGAGGTTGGGGGAGCAAACGCAGAGCCTTTAAAGTAATACTGCCTGTTACCCATCCCATGGGTCCCAAATCTCCAGGTTCAAGGGCATCTTCCTACCTCGAAAACATGCATGAGAAACCCAGAAGGTGGTACACCGTGTGATCGGGAAAGGTTTCTAAAACGCACCTCATTTCTCATCTCCTTGTGCTCGGGTTCGCCATTCCAGCCGCTTTACTAGCAATCTCCCTCCTTGGAGAATCAGCACCTGTAACCTCCCGTTCCGTACAGCTTGCAATTTGTCCTGAGGATGAACGGGAAGAGGGGGAGCCAATGAGAGACTAGCTCTAGGTGTTGGGACAGGCACAGGTCACTCTATTTTCCCATCAGGAAGAAGAATTAACCACAGGCTCAGCCTGCCGCCCGGAAGCAGAATAGGGCCTGAGGCAATCCTGCGCTTTTGCGGCCAGCTCCCAAAAAAGCGAGTTGAAAAATGGAGCTCAGGGGCACTGCAATTCACAAACCTGCAGAGTTATAAATGATAACTCTCGTCCACAAATATATTGAGGGAAGGCAACGAAGAGGATCTGAAAGCAAGGCAGAATTGCAGGAAACAGATTTCAGGAGGTCGATTCCAATCGCCTTTAAAGCACATGAAAAGCGGCAAAACGTCGACAATGATGCCCTTGGCCAAAAAGGGCGTATGCGTTTTTTCCTGAATATATTCAGGAAAAAACGCATACGCCCTTTTTGGCCAACCAAGCAACCTGGAAAGGCAAATCAGCGCTACAAAGAAGTCTCGCTTCCCATCGGTCAAAAGGGCCATGCGGAAAAAAGTGTCAAAACCAGAAATGCAGGACAGGCCATGGAGAAATGGGAGCCTTGCTACGCTGATGGGCGGGATGTAAATTGCCAACAGCCACTCTGGAGAAGTGTACGGTGTGTCCTGAAACATCGAAAAAACACAGCTTAGAGCGCATAGGGCACTTCCACTCATGGGCGTATAAATTGGGAAAACTAAAAATCAGCAAGACACAGGCACCCCAAAGTTTAGGGCTGCTCTGTTGACAAGAACCTCCACTTCATGACACCTCAAATATCCCAGGAAAGAGAAAAATGGATAAAGAAGTGGTGGTCCTTATGTACAATGGAATATCACTCAGCCATGAAATCAATGTCATAAGGCTAGTAGCAGCATGATGAGTGGCTTTAGCTACGACGATTCTAAGTGAAATAAGTCACACAGAAAAAGACACTTATCATAAGCTATCACTTATAGAGGGAATGTAAAAACCGCTACACTTGAACTGAATTACAAAACAGAACAGAGTCACAAGTTTACAAAACACACTATGGCTGCTTAACGGGAAAGGTGGGGTGGGGTGATGCATAAAACAAGGGTTTCAAATGAGCTCAGATACCGTTCCATAAACCCAATATGTAATAGAAAGACCTACTCCTTGCTCAGTGAACTGGACTCCACACCCCCTATTCACCGCACAAGAATATATCTGACAAGTAAGAATCTTAAAACCTATGTATTGATATCTCTCTGGAAGTGAGTCAAGTGGCTGTAAAGCGGCAGAAACACAGCCGTGAAAAGCAGCTAAACCCCATTATAAAAATAAATTACTTTTAAAAACCCGTGAAACACAGACAGTGAAAGAGAGAGAAATTCTTACAAAATTCGTTCAGGGGCTGTGATGCAACCTGGATTGACCATATCTAGACCCACAGCTGGATGAGACATAAGGGTGGACACTCTCGGGGCTGAGAGGTTTGGTGAGGTTGGGGGAGCAAACGCAGAGCCTTTAAAGTAATACTGCCTGTTACCCATCCCATGGGTCCCAAATCTCCAGGTTCAAGGGCATCTTCCTACCTCGAAAACATGCATGAGAAACCCAGAAGGTGGTACACCGTGTGATCGGGAAAGGTTTCTAAAACGCACCTCATTTCTCATCTCCTTGTGCTCGGGTTCGCCATTCCAGCCGCTTTACTAGCAATCTCCCTCCTTGGAGAATCAGCACCTGTAACCTCCCGTTCCGTACAGCTTGCAATTTGTCCTGAGGATGAACGGGAAGAGGGGGAGCCAATGAGAGACTAGCTCTAGGTGTTGGGACAGGCACAGGTCACTCTATTTTCCCATCAGGAAGAAGAATTAACCACAGGCTCAGCCTGCCGCCCGGAAGCAGAATAGGGCCTGAGGCAATCCTGCGCTTTTGCGGCCAGCTCCCAAAAAAGCGAGTTGAAAAATGGAGCTCAGGGGCACTGCAATTCACAAACCTGCAGAGTTATAAATGATAACTCTCGTCCACAAATATATTGAGGGAAGGCAACGAAGAGGATCTGAAAGCAAGGCAGAATTGCAGGAAACAGATTTCAGGAGGTCGATTCCAATCGCCTTTAAAGCACATGAAAAGCGGCAAAACGTCGACAATGATGCCCTTGGCCAAAAAGGGCGTATGCGTTTTTTCCTGAATATATTCAGGAAAAAACGCATACGCCCTTTTTGGCCAACCAAGCAACCTGGAAAGGCAAATCAGCGCTACAAAGAAGTCTCGCTTCCCATCGGTCAAAAGGGCCATGCGGAAAAAAGTGTCAAAACCAGAAATGCAGGACAGGCCATGGAGAAATGGGAGCCTTGCTACGCTGATGGGCGGGATGTAAATTGCCAACAGCCACTCTGGAGAAGTGTACGGTGTGTCCTGAAACATCGAAAAAACACAGCTTAGAGCGCATAGGGCACTTCCACTCATGGGCGTATAAATTGGGAAAACTAAAAATCAGCAAGACACAGGCACCCCAAAGTTTAGGGCTGCTCTGTTGACAAGAACCTCCACTTCATGACACCTCAAATATCCCAGGAAAGAGAAAAATGGATAAAGAAGTGGTGGTCCTTATGTACAATGGAATATCACTCAGCCATGAAATCAATGTCATAAGGCTAGTAGCAGCATGATGAGTGGCTTTAGCTACGACGATTCTAAGTGAAATAAGTCACACAGAAAAAGACACTTATCATAAGCTATCACTTATAGAGGGAATGTAAAAACCGCTACACTTGAACTGAATTACAAAACAGAACAGAGTCACAAGTTTACAAAACACACTATGGCTGCTTAACGGGAAAGGTGGGGTGGGGTGATGCATAAAACAAGGGTTTCAAATGAGCTCAGATACCGTTCCATAAACCCAATATGTAATAGAAAGACCTACTCCTTGCTCAGTGAACTGGACTCCACACCCCCTATTCACCGCACAAGAATATATCTGACTAGTAAGAATCTTAAAACCTATGTATTGATATCTCTCTGGAAGTGAGTCAAGTGGCTGTAAAGCGGCAGAAACACAGCCGTGAAAAGCAGCTAAACCCCATTATAAAAATAAATTACTTTTAAAAACCCGTGAAACACAGACAGTGAAAGAGAGAGAAATTCTTACAAAATTCGTTCAGGGGCTGTGATGCAACCTGGATTGACCATATCTAGACCCACAGCTGGATGAGACATAAGGGTGGACACTCTCGGGGCTGAGAGGTTTGGTGAGGTTGGGGGAGCAAACGCAGAGCCTTTAAAGTAATACTGCCTGTTACCCATCCCATGGGTCCCAAATCTCCAGGTTCAAGGGCATCTTCCTACCTCGAAAACATGCATGAGAAACCCAGAAGGTGGTACACCGTGTGATCGGGAAAGGTTTCTAAAACGCACCTCATTTCTCATCTCCTTGTGCTCGGGTTCGCCATTCCAGCCGCTTTACTAGCAATCTCCCTCCTTGGAGAATCAGCACCTGTAACCTCCCGTTCCGTACAGCTTGCAATTTGTCCTGAGGATGAACGGGAAGAGGGGGAGCCAATGAGAGACTAGCTCTAGGTGTTGGGACAGGCACAGGTCACTCTATTTTCCCATCAGGAAGAAGAATTAACCACAGGCTCAGCCTGCCGCCCGGAAGCAGAATAGGGCCTGAGGCAATCCTGCGCTTTTGCGGCCAGCTCCCAAAAAAGCGAGTTGAAAAATGGAGCTCAGGGGCACTGCAATTCACAAACCTGCAGAGTTATAAATGATAACTCTCGTCCACAAATATATTGAGGGAAGGCAACAAAGAGGATCTGAAAGCAAGGCAGAATTGCAGGAAACAGATTTCAGGAGGTCGATTCCAATCGCCTTTAAAGCACATGAAAAGCGGCAAAACGTCGACAATGATGCCCTTGGCCAAAAAGGGCGTATGCGTTTTTTCCTGAATATATTCAGGAAAAAACGCATACGCCCTTTTTGGCCAACCAAGCAACCTGGAAAGGCAAATCAGCGCTACAAAGAAGTCTCGCTTCCCATCGGTCAAAAGGGCCATGCGGAAAAAAGTGTCAAAACCAGAAATGCAGGACAGGCCATGGAGAAATGGGAGCCTTGCTACGCTGATGGGCGGGATGTAAATTGCCAACAGCCACTCTGGAGAAGTGTACGGTGTGTCCTGAAACATCGAAAAAACACAGCTTAGAGCGCATAGGGCACTTCCACTCATGGGCGTATAAATTGGGAAAACTAAAAATCAGCAAGACACAGGCACCCCAAAGTTTAGGGCTGCTCTGTTGACAAGAACCTCCACTTCATGACACCTCAAATATCCCAGGAAAGAGAAAAATGGATAAAGAAGTGGTGGTCCTTATGTACAATGGAATATCACTCAGCCATGAAATCAATGTCATAAGGCTAGTAGCAGCATGATGAGTGGCTTTAGCTACGACGATTCTAAGTGAAATAAGTCACACAGAAAAAGACACTTATCATAAGCTATCACTTATAGAGGGAATGTAAAAACCGCTACACTTGAACTGAATTACAAAACAGAACAGAGTCACAAGTTTACAAAACACACTATGGCTGCTTAACGGGAAAGGTGGGGTGGGGTGATGCATAAAACAAGGGTTTCAAATGAGCTCAGATACCGTTCCATAAACCCAATATGTAATAGAAAGACCTACTCCTTGCTCAGTGAACTGGACTCCACACCCCCTATTCACCGCACAAGAATATATCTGACTAGTAAGAATCTTAAAACCTATGTATTGATATCTCTCTGGAAGTGAGTCAAGTGGGTGTAAAGCGGCAGAAACACAGCCGTGAAAAGCAGCTAAACCCCATTATAAAAATAAATTACTTTTAAAAACCCGTGAAACACAGACAGTGAAAGAGAGAGAAATTCTTACAAAATTCGTTCAGGGGCTGTGATGCAACCTGGATTGACCATATCTAGACCCACAGCTGGATGAGACATAAGGGTGGACACTCTCGGGGCTGAGAGGTTTGGTGAGGTTGGGGGAGCAAACGCAGAGCCTTTAAAGTAATACTGCCTGTTACCCATCCCATGGGTCCCAAATCTCCAGGTTCAAGGGCATCTTCCTACCTCGAAAACATGCATGAGAAACCCAGAAGGTGGTACACCGTGTGATCGGGAAAGGTTTCTAAAACGCACCTCATTTCTCATCTCCTTGTGCTCGGGTTCGCCATTCCAGCCGCTTTACTAGCAATCTCCCTCCTTGGAGAATCAGCACCTGTAACCTCCCGTTCCGTACAGCTTGCAATTTGTCCTGAGGATGAACGGGAAGAGGGGGAGCCAATGAGAGACTAGCTCTAGGTGTTGGGACAGGCACAGGTCACTCTATTTTCCCATCAGGAAGAAGAATTAACCACAGGCTCAGCCTGCCGCCCGGAAGCAGAATAGGGCCTGAGGCAATCCTGCGCTTTTGCGGCCAGCTCCCAAAAAAGCGAGTTGAAAAATGGAGCTCAGGGGCACTGCAATTCACAAACCTGCAGAGTTATAAATGATAACTCTCGTCCACAAATATATTGAGGGAAGGCAACGAAGAGGATCTGAAAGCAAGGCAGAATTGCAGGAAACAGATTTCAGGAGGTCGATTCCAATCGCCTTTAAAGCACATGAAAAGCGGCAAAACGTCGACAATGATGCCCTTGGCCAAAAAGGGCGTATGCGTTTTTTCCTGAATATATTCAGGAAAAAACGCATACGCCCTTTTTGGCCAACCAAGCAACCTGGAAAGGCAAATCAGCGCTACAAAGAAGTCTCGCTTCCCATCGGTCAAAAGGGCCATGCGGAAAAAAGTGTCAAAACCAGAAATGCAGGACAGGCCATGGAGAAATGGGAGCCTTGCTACGCTGATGGGCGGGATGTAAATTGCCAACAGCCACTCTGGAGAAGGGTACGGTGTGTCCTGAAACATCGAAAAAACACAGCTTAGAGCGCATAGGGCACTTCCACTCATGGGCGTATAAATTGGGAAAACTAAAAATCAGCAAGACACAGGCACCCCAAAGTTTAGGGCTGCTCTTTTGACAAGAACCTCCACTTCATAACACCTCTAATATCCCAGGAAAGAGAAAAATGGATAAAGAAGTGGTGGTCCTTATGTACAATGGAATATCACTCAGCCATGAAATCAATGTCATAAGGCTAGTAGCAGCATGATGAGTGGCTTTAGCTACGACGATTCTAAGTGAAATAAGTCACACAGAAAAAGACACTTATCATAAGCTATCACTTATAGAGGGAATGTAAAAACCGCTACACTTGAACTGAATTACAAAACAGAACAGAGTCACAAGTTTACAAAACACACTATGGCTGCTTAACGGGAAAGGTGGGGTGGGGTGATGCATAAAACAAGGGTTTCAAATGAGCTCAGATACCGTTCCATAAACCCAATATGTAATAGAAAGACCTACTCCTTGCTCAGTGAACTGGACTCCACACCCCCTATTCACCGCACAAGAATATATCTGACTAGTAAGAATCTTAAAACCTATGTATTGATATCTCTCTGGAAGTGAGTCAAGTGGCTGTAAAGCGGCAGAAACACAGCCGTGAAAAGCAGCTAAACCCCATTATAAAAATAAATTACTTTTAAAAACCCGTGAAACACAGACAGTGAAAGAGAGAGAAATTCTTACAAAATTCGTTCAGGGGCTGTGATGCAACCTGGATTGACCATATCTAGACCCACAGCTGGATGAGACATAAGGGTGGACACTCTCGGGGCTGAGAGGTTTGGTGAGGTTGGGGGAGCAAACGCAGAGCCTTTAAAGTAATACTGCCTGTTACCCATCCCATGGGTCCCAAATCTCCAGGTTCAAGGGCATCTTCCTACCTCGAAAACATGCATGAGAAACCCAGAAGGTGGTACACCGTGTGATCGGGAAAGGTTTCTAAAACGCACCTCATTTCTCATCTCCTTGTGCTCGGGTTCGCCATTCCAGCCGCTTTACTAGCAATCTCCCTCCTTGGAGAATCAGCACCTGTAACCTCCCGTTCCGTACAGCTTGCAATTTGTCCTGAGGATGAACGGGAAGAGGGGGAGCCAATGAGAGACTAGCTCTAGGTGTTGGGACAGGCACAGGTCACTCTATTTTCGCATCAGGAAGAAGAATTAACCACAGGCTCAGCCTGCCGCCCGGAAGCAGAATAGGGCCTGAGGCAATCCTGCGCTTTTGCGGCCAGCTCCCAAAAAAGCGAGTTGAAAAATGGAGCTCAGGGGCACTGCAATTCACAAACCTGCAGAGTTATAAATGATAACTCTCGTCCACAAATATATTGAGGGAAGGCAACGAAGAGGATCTGAAAGCAAGGCAGAATTGCAGGAAACAGATTTCAGGAGGTCGATTCCAATCGCCTTTAAAGCACATGAAAAGCGGCAAAACGTCGACAATGATGCCCTTGGCCAAAAAGGGCGTATGCGTTTTTTCCTGAATATATTCAGGAAAAAACGCATACGCCCTTTTTGGCCAACCAAGCAACCTGGAAAGGCAAATCAGCGCTACAAAGAAGTCTCGCTTCCCATCGGTCAAAAGGGCCATGCGGAAAAAACTGTCAAAACCAGAAATGCAGGACAGGCCATGGAGAAATGGGAGCCTTGCTACGCTGATGGGCGGGATGTAAATTGCCAACAGCCACTCTGGAGAAGGGTACGGTGTGTCCTGAAACATCGAAAAAACACAGCTTAGAGCGCATAGGGCACTTCCACTCATGGGCGTATAAATTGGGAAAACTAAAAATCAGCAAGACACAGGCACCCCAAAGTTTAGGGCTGCTCTTTTGACAAGAACCTCCACTTCATGACACCTCAAATATCCCAGGAAAGAGAAAAATGGATAAAGAAGTGGTGGTCCTTATGTACAATGGAATATCACTCAGCCATGAAATCAA
The DNA here is from genome assembly GCF_965194805.1 of Balaenoptera borealis. NCBI lineage: Eukaryota > Metazoa > Chordata > Mammalia > Artiodactyla > Balaenopteridae > Balaenoptera > Balaenoptera borealis. Next base: position 57,385 of record NW_028123155.1, read on the forward strand.
TGTCATAAGGCTAGTAGCAGCATGATGAGTGGCTTTAGCTACGACGATTCTAAGTGAAATAAGTCACACAGAAAAAGACACTTATCATAAGCTATCACTTATAGAGGGAATGTAAAAACCGCTACACTTGAACTGAATTACAAAACAGAACAGAGTCACAAGTTTACAAAACACACTATGGCTGCTTAACGGGAAAGGTGGGGTGGGGTGATGCATAAAACAAGGGTTTCAAATGAGCTCAGATACCGTTCCATAAACCCAATATGTAATAGAAAGACCTACTCCTTGCTCAGTGAACTGGACTCCACACCCCCTATTCACCGCACAAGAATATATCTGACTAGTAAGAATCTTAAAACCTATGTATTGATATCTCTCTGGAAGTGAGTCAAGTGGCTGTAAAGCGGCAGAAACACAGCCGTGAAAAGCAGCTAAACCCCATTATAAAAATAAATTACTTTTAAAAACCCGTGAAACAAAGACAGTGAAAGAGAGAGAAATTCTTACAAAATTCGTTCAGGGGCTGTGATGCAACCTGGATTGACCATATCTAGACCCACAGCTGGATGAGACATAAGGGTGGACACTCTCGGGGCTGAGAGGTTTGGTGAGGTTGGGGGAGCAAACGCAGAGCCTTTAAAGTAATACTGCCTGTTACCCATCCCATGGGTCCCAAATCTCCAGGTTCAAGGGCATCTTCCTACCTCGAAAACATGCATGAGAAACCCAGAAGGTGGTACACCATGTGATCGGGAAAGGTTTCTAAAACGCACCTCATTTCTCATCTCCTTGTGGTCGGGTTCGCCATTCCAGCCGCTTTACTAGCAATCTCCCTCCTTGGAGAATCAGCACCTTTAACCTCCCGTTCCGTACAGCTTGCAATTTGTCCTGAGGATGAACGGGAAGAGGGGGAGCCAATGAGAGACTAGCTCTAGGTGTTGGGACAGGCACAGGTCACTCTATTTTCCCATCAGGAAGAAGAATTAACCACAGGCTCAGCCTGCCGCCCGGAACCAGAATAGGGCCTGAGGCAATCCTGCGCTTTTGCGGCCAGCTCCCAAAAAAGCGAGTTGAAAAATGGAGCTCAGGGGCACTGCAATTCACAAACCTGCAGAGTTATAAATGATAACTCTCGTCCACAAATATATTGAGGGAAGGCAACGAAGAGGATCTGAAAGCAAGGCAGAATTGCAGGAAACAGATTTCAGGAGGTCGATTCCAATCGCCTTTAAAGCACATGAAAAGCGGCAAAACGTCGACAATGATGCCCTTGGCCAAAAAGGGCGTATGCGTTTTTTCCTGAATATATTCAGGAAAAAACGCATACGCCCTTTTTGGCCAACCAAGCAACCTGGAAAGGCAAATCAGCGCTACAAAGAAGTCTCGCTTCCCATCGGTCAAAAGGGCCATGCGGAAAAAAGTGTCAAAACCAGAAATGCAGGACAGGCCATGGAGAAATGGGAGCCTTGCTACGCTGATGGGCGGGATGTAAATTGCCAACAGCCACTCTGGAGAAGTGTACGGTGTGTCCTGAAACATCGAAAAAACACAGCTTAGAGCGCATAGGGCACTTCCACTCATGGGCGTATAAATTGGGAAAACTAAAAATCAGCAAGACACAGGCACCCCAAAGTTTAGGGCTGCTCTGTTGACAAGAACCTCCACTTCATGACACCTCAAATATCCCAGGAAAGAGAAAAATGGATAAAGAAGTGGTGGTCCTTATGTACAATGGAATATCACTCAGCCATGAAATCAATGTCATAAGGCTAGTAGCAGCATGATGAGTGGCTTTAGCTACGACGATTCTAAGTGAAATAAGTCACACAGAAAAAGACACTTATCATAAGCTATCACTTATAGAGGGAATGTAAAAACCGCTACACTTGAACTGAATTACAAAACAGAACAGAGTCACAAGTTTACAAAACACACTATGGCTGCTTAACGGGAAAGGTGGGGTGGGGTGATGCATAAAACAAGGGTTTCAAATGAGCTCAGATACCGTTCCATAACCCAATATGTAATAGAAAGACCTACTCCTTGCTCAGTGAACTGGACTCCACACCCCCTATTCACCGCACAAGAATATATCTGACTAGTAAGAATCTTAAAACCTATGTATTGATATCTCTCTGGAAGTGAGTCAAGTGGGTGTAAAGCGGCAGAAACACAGCCGTGAAAAGCAGCTAAACCCCATTATAAAAATAAATTACTTTTAAAAACCCGTGAAACACAGACAGTGAAAGAGAGAGAAATTCTTACAAAATTCGTTCAGGGGCTGTGATGCAACCTGGATTGACCATATCTAGACCCACAGCTGGATGAGACATAAGGGTGGACACTCTTGGGGCTGAGAGGTTTGGTGAGGTTGGGGGAGCAAACGCAGAGCCTTTAAAGTAATACTGCCTGTTACCCATCCCATGGGTCCCAAATCTCCAGGTTCAAGGGCATCTTCCTACCTCGAAAACATGCATGAGAAACCCAGAAGGTGGTACACCGTGTGATCGGGAAAGGTTTCTAAAACGCACCTCATTTCTCATCTCCTTGTGCTCGGGTTCGCCATTCCAGCCGCTTTACTAGCAATCTCCCTCCTTGGAGAATCAGCACCTGTAACCTCCCGTTCCGTACAGCTTGCAATTTGTCCTGAGGATGAACGGGAAGAGGGGGAGCCAATGAGAGACTAGCTCTAGGTGTTGGGACAGGCACAGGTCACTCTATTTTCCCATCAGGAAGAAGAATTAACCACAGGCTCAGCCTGCCGCCCGGAAGCAGAATAGGGCCTGAGGCAATCCTGCGCTTTTGCGGCCAGCTCCCAAAAAAGCGAGTTGAAAAATGGAGCTCAGGGGCACTGCAATTCACAAACCTGCAGAGTTATAAATGATAACTCTCGTCCACAAATATATTGAGGGAAGGCAACGAAGAGGATCTGAAAGCAAGGCAGAATTGCAGGAAACAGATTTCAGGAGGTCGATTCCAATCGCCTTTAAAGCACATGAAAAGCGGCAAAACGTCGACAATGATGCCCTTGGCCAAAAAGGGCGTATGCGTTTTTTCCTGAATATATTCAGGAAAAAACGCATACGCCCTTTTTGGCCAACCAAGCAACCTGGAAAGGCAAATCAGCGCTACAAAGAAGTCTCGCTTCCCATCGGTCAAAAGGGCCATGCGGAAAAAAGTGTCAAAACCAGAAATGCAGGACAGGCCATGGAGAAATGGGAGCCTTGCTACGCTGATGGGCGGGATGTAAATTGCCAACAGCCACTCTGGAGAAGGGTACGGTGTGTCCTGAAACATCGAAAAAACACAGCTTAGAGCGCATAGGGCACTTCCACTCATGGGCATATAAATTGGGAAAACTAAAAATCAGCAAGACACAGGCACCCCAAAGTTTAGGGCTGCTCTTTTGACAAGAACCTCCACTTCATGACACCTCAAATATCCCAGGAAAGAGAAAAATGGATAAAGAAGTGGTGGTCCTTATGTACAATGGAATATCACTCAGCCATGAAATCAATGTCATAAGGCTAGTAGCAGCATGATGAGTGGCTTTAGCTACGACGATTCTAAGTGAAATAAGTCACACAGAAAAAGACACTTATCATAAGCTATCACTTATAGAGGGAATGTAAAAACCGCTACACTTGAACTGAATTACAAAACAGAACAGAGTCACACGTTTACAAAACACACTATGGCTGCTTAACGGGAAAGGTGGGGTGGGGTGATGCATAAAACAAGGGTTTCAAATGAGCTCAGATACCGTTCCATAAACCCAATATGTAATAGAAAGACCTACTCCTTGCTCAGTGAACTGGACTCCACACCCCCTATTCACCGCACAAGAATATATCTGACTAGTAAGAATCATAAAACCTATGTATTGATATCTCTCTGGAAGTGAGTCAAGTGGGTGTAAAGCGGCAGAAACACAGCCGTGAAAAGCAGCTAAACCCCATTATAAAAATAAATTACTTTTAAAAACCCGTGAAACACAGACAGTGAAAGAGAGAGAAATTCTTACAAAATTCGTTCAGGGGCTGTGATGCAACCTGGATTGACCATATCTAGACCCACAGCTGGATGAGACATAAGGGTGGACACTCTCGGGGCTGAGAGGTTTGGTGAGGTTGGGGGAGCAAACGCAGAGCCTTTAAAGTAATACTGCCTGTTACCCATCCCATGGGTCCCAAATCTCCAGGTTCAAGGGCATCTTCCTACCTCGAAAACATGCATGAGAAACCCAGAAGGTGGTACACCGTGTGATCGGGAAAGGTTTCTAAAACGCACCTCATTTCTCATCTCCTTGTGCTCGGGTTCGCCATTCCAGCCGCTTTACTAGCAATCTCCCTCCTTGGAGAATCAGCACCTGTAACCTCCCGTTCCGTACAGCTTGCAATTTGTCCTGAGGATGAACGGGAAGAGGGGGAGCCAATGAGAGACTAGCTCTAGGTGTTGGGACAGGCACAGGTCACTCTATTTTCCCATCAGGAAGAAGAATTAACCACAGGCTCAGCCTGCCGCCCGGAAGCAGAATAGGGCCTGAGGCAATCCTGCGCTTTTGCGGCCAGCTCCCAAAAAAGCGAGTTGAAAAATGGAGCTCAGGGGCACTGCAATTCACAAACCTGCAGAGTTATAAATGATAACTCTCGTCCACAAATATATTGAGGGAAGGCAACGAAGAGGATCTGAAAGCAAGGCAGAATTGCAGGAAACAGATTTCAGGAGGTCGATTCCAATCGCCTTTAAAGCACATGAAAAGCGGCAAAACGTCGACAATGATGCCCTTGGCCAAAAAGGGCGTATGCGTTTTTTCCTGAATATATTCAGGAAAAAACGCATACGCCCTTTTTGGCCAACCAAGCAACCTGGAAAGGCAAATCAGCGCTACAAAGAAGTCTCGCTTCCCATCGGTCAAAAGGGCCATGCGGAAAAAAGTGTCAAAACCAGAAATGCAGGACAGGCCATGGAGAAATGGGAGCCTTGCTACGCTGATGGGCGGGATGTAAATTGCCAACAGCCACTCTGGAGAAGTGTACGGTGTGTCCTGAAACATCGAAAAAACACAGCTTAGAGCGCATAGGGCACTTCCACTCATGGGCGTATAAATTGGGAAAACTAAAAATCAGCAAGACACAGGCACCCCAAAGTTTAGGGCTGCTCTGTTGACAAGAACCTCCACTTCATGACACCTCAAATATCCCAGGAAAGAGAAAAATGGATAAAGAAGTGGTGGTCCTTATGTACAATGGAATATCACTCAGCCATGAAATCAATGTCATAAGGCTAGTAGCAGCATGATGAGTGGCTTTAGCTACGACGATTCTAAGTGAAATAAGTCACACAGAAAAAGACACTTATCATAAGCTATCACTTATAGAGGGAATGTAAAAACCGCTACACTTGAACTGAATTACAAAACAGAACAGAGTCACAAGTTTACAAAACACACTATGGCTGCTTAACGGGAAAGGTGGGGTGGGGTGATGCATAAAACAAGGGTTTCAAATGAGCTCAGATACCGTTCCATAAACCCAATATGTAATAGAAAGACCTACTCCTTGCTCAGTGAACTGGACTCCACACCCCCTATTCACCGCACAAGAATATATCTGACTAGTAAGAATCTTAAAACCTATGTATTGATATCTCTCTGGAAGTGAGTCAAGTGGGTGTAAAGCGGCAGAAACACAGCCGTGAAAAGCAGCTAAACCCCATTATAAAAATAAATTACTTTAAAAAACCCGTGAAACACAGACAGTGAAAGAGAGAGAAATTCTTACAAAATTCGTTCAGGGGCTGTGATGCAACCTGGATTGACCATATCTAGACCCACAGCTGGATGAGACATAAGGGTGGACACTCTCGGGGCTGAGAGGTTTGGTGAGGTTGGGGGAGCAAACGCAGAGCCTTTAAAGTAATACTGCCTGTTACCCATCCCATGGGTCCCAAATCTCCAGGTTCAAGGGCATCTTCCTACCTCGAAAACATGCATGAGAAACCCAGAAGGTGGTACACCGTGTGATCGGGAAAGGTTTCTAAAACGCACCTCATTTCTCATCTCCTTGTGCTCGGGTTCGCCATTCCAGCCGCTTTACTAGCAATCTCCCTCCTTGGAGAATCAGCACCTGTAACCTCCCGTTCCGTACAGCTTGCAATTTGTCCTGAGGATGAACGGGAAGAGGGGGAGCCAATGAGAGACTAGCTCTAGGTGTTGGGACAGGCACAGGTCACTCTATTTTCCCATCAGGAAGAAGAATTAACCACAGGCTCAGCCTGCCGCCCGGAAGCAGAATAGGGCCTGAGGCAATCCTGCGCTTTTGCGGCCAGCTCCCAAAAAAGCGAGTTGAAAAATGGAGCTCAGGGGCACTGCAATTCACAAACCTGCAGAGTTATAAATGATAACTCTCGTCCACAAATATATTGAGGGAAGGCAACGAAGAGGATCTGAAAGCAAGGCAGAATTGCAGGAAACAGATTTCAGGAGGTCGATTCCAATCGCCTTTAAAGCACATGAAAAGCGGCAAAACGTCGACAATGATGCCCTTGGCCAAAAAGGGCGTATGCGTTTTTTCCTGAATATATTCAGGAAAAAACGCATACGCCCTTTTTGGCCAACCAAGCAACCTGGAAAGGCAAATCAGCGCTACAAAGAAGTCTCGCTTCCCATCGGTCAAAAGGGCCATGCGGAAAAAAGTGTCAAAACCAGAAATGCAGGACAGGCCATGGAGAAATGGGAGCCTTGCTACGCTGATGGGCGGGATGTAAATTGCCAACAGCCACTCTGGAGAAGGGTACGGTGTGTCCTGAAACATCGAAAAAACACAGCTTAGAGCGCATAGGGCACTTCCACTCATGGGCGTATAAATTGGGAAAACTAAAAATCAGCAAGACACAGGCACCCCAAAGTTTAGGGCTGCTCTTTTGACAAGAACCTCCACTTCATGACACCTCAAATATCCCAGGAAAGAGAAAAATGGATAAAGAAGTGGTGGTCCTTATGTACAATGGAATATCACTCAGCCATGAAATCAATGTCATAAGGCTAGTAGCAGCATGATGAGTGGCTTTAGCTACGACGATTCTAAGTGAAATAAGTCACACAGAAAAAGACACTTATCATAAGCTATCACTTATAGAGGGAATGTAAAAACCGCTACACTTGAACTGAATTACAAAACAGAACAGAGTCACAAGTTTACAAAACACACTATGGCTGCTTAACGGGAAAGGTGGGGTGGGGTGATGCATAAAACAAGGGTTTCAAATGAGCTCAGATACCGTTCCATAAACCCAATATGTAATAGAAAGACCTACTCCTTGCTCAGTGAACTGGACTCCACACCCCCTATTCACCGCACAAGAATATATCTGACTAGTAAGAATCATAAAACCTATGTATTGATATCTCTCTGGAAGTGAGTCAAGTGGGTGTAAAGCGGCAGAAACACAGCCGTGAAAAGCAGCTAAACCCCATTATAAAAATAAATTACTTTTAAAAACCCGTGAAACACAGACAGTGAAAGAGAGAGAAATTCTTACAAAATTCGTTCAGGGGCTGTGATGCAACCTGGATTGACCATATCTAGACCCACAGCTGGATGAGACATAAGGGTGGACACTCGGGGCTGAGAGGTTTGGTGAGGTTGGGGGAGCAAACGCAGAGCCTTTAAAGTAATACTGCCTGTTACCCATCCCATGGGTCCCAAATCTCCAGGTTCAAGGGCATCTTCCTACCTCGAAAACATGCATGAGAAACCCAGAAGGTGGTACACCGTGTGATCGGGAAAGGTTTCTAAAACGCACCTCATTTCTCATCTCCTTGTGCTCGGGTTCGCCATTCCAGCCGCTTTACTAGCAATCTCCCTCCTTGGAGAATCAGCACCTTTAACCTCCCGTTCCGTACAGCTTGCAATTTGTCCTGAGGATGAACGGGAAGAGGGGGAGCCAATGAGAGACTAGCTCTAGGTGTTGGGACAGGCACAGGTCACTTTATTTTCCTATCAGGAAGAAGAATTAACCACAGGCTCAGCCTGCCGCCCGGAACCAGAATAGGGCCTGAGGCAATCCTGCGCTTTTGCGGCCAGCTCCCAAAAAAGCGAGTTGAAAAATGGAGCTCAGGGGCACTGCAATTCACAAACCTGCAGAGTTATAAATGATAACTCTCGTCCACAAATATATTGAGGGAAGGCAACGAAGAGGATCTGAAAGCAAGGCAGAATTGCAGGAAACAGATTTCAGGAGGTCGATTCGAATCGCCTTTAAAGCACATGAAAAGCGGCAAAACGTCGACAATGATGCCCTTGGCCAAAAAGGGCGTATGCGTTTTTTCCTGAATATATTCAGGAAAAAACGCATACGCCCTTTTTGGCCAACCAAGCAACCTGGAAAGGCAAATCAGCGCTACAAAGAAGTCTCGCTTCCCATCGGTCAAAAGGGCCATGCGGAAAAAAGTGTCAAAACCAGAAATGCAGGACAGGCCATGGAGAAATGGGAGCCTTGCTACGCTGATGGGCGGGATGTAAATTGCCAACAGCCACTCTGGAGAAGGGTACGGTGTGTCCTGAAACATCGAAAAAACACAGCTTAGAGCGCATAGGGCACTTCCACTCATGGGCGTATAAATTGGGAAAACTAAAAATCAGCAAGACACAGGCACCCCAAAGTTTAGGGCTGCTCTGTTGACAAGAACCTCCACTTCATGACACCTCAAATATCCCAGGAAAGAGAAAAATGGATAAAGAAGTGGTGGTCCTTATGTACAATGGAATATCACTCAGCCATGAAATCAATGTCATAAGGCTAGTAGCAGCATGATGAGTGGCTTTAGCTACGACGATTCTAAGTGAAATAAGTCACACAGAAAAAGACACTTATCATAAGCTATCACTTATAGAGGGAATGTAAAAACCGCTACACTTGAACTGAATTACAAAACAGAACAGAGTCACAAGTTTACAAAACACACTATGGCTGCTTAACGGGAAAGGTGGGGTGGGGTGATGCATAAAACAAGGGTTTCAAATGAGCTCAGATACCGTTCCATAACCCAATATGTAATAGAAAGACCTACTCCTTGCTCAGTGAACTGGACTCCACACCCCCTATTCACCGCACAAGAATATATCTGACTAGTAAGAATCTTAAAACCTATGTATTGATATCTCTCTGGAAGTGAGTCAAGTGGGTGTAAAGCGGCAGAAACACAGCCGTGAAAAGCAGCTAAACCCCATTATAAAAATAAATTACTTTTAAAAACCCGTGAAACACAGACAGTGAAAGAGAGAGAAATTCTTACAAAATTCGTTCAGGGGCTGTGATGCAACCTGGATTGACCATATCTAGACCCACAGCTGGATGAGACATAAGGGTGGACACTCTCGGGGCTGAGAGGTTTGGTGAGGTTGGGGGAGCAAACGCAGAGCCTTTAAAGTAATACTGCCTGTTACCCATCCCATGGGTCCCAAATCTCCAGGTTCAAGGGCATCTTCCTACCTCGAAAACATGCATGAGAAACCCAGAAGGTGGTACACCGTGTGATCGGGAAAGGTTTCTAAAACGCACCTCATTTCTCATCTCCTTGTGCTCGGGTTCGCCATTCCAGCCGCTTTACTAGCAATCTCCCTCCTTGGAGAATCAGCACCTGTAACCTCCCGTTCCGTACAGCTTGCAATTTGTCCTGAGGATGAACGGGAAGAGGGGGAGCCAATGAGAGACTAGCTCTAGGTGTTGGGACAGGCACAGGTCACTCTATTTTCCCATCAGGAAGAAGAATTAACCACAGGCTCAGCCTGCCGCCCGGAAGCAGAATAGGGCCTGAGGCAATCCTGCGCTTTTGCGGCCAGCTCCCAAAAAAGCGAGTTGAAAAATGGAGCTCAGGGGCACTGCAATTCACAAACCTGCAGAGTTATAAATGATAACTCTCGTCCACAAATATATTGAGGGAAGGCAACGAAGAGGATCTGAAAGCAAGGCAGAATTGCAGGAAACAGATTTCAGGAGGTCGATTCCAATCGCCTTTAAAGCACATGAAAAGCGGCAAAACGTCGACAATGATGCCCTTGGCCAAAAAGGGCGTATGCGTTTTTTCCTGAATATATTCAGGAAAAAACGCATACGCCCTTTTTGGCCAACCAAGCAACCTGGAAAGGCAAATCAGCGCTACAAAGAAGTCTCGCTTCCCATCGGTCAAAAGGGCCATGCGGAAAAAAGTGTCAAAACCAGAAATGCAGGACAGGCCATGGAGAAATGGGAGCCTTGCTACGCTGATGGGCGGGATGTAAATTGCCAACAGCCACTCTGGAGAAGTGTACGGTGTGTCCTGAAACATCGAAAAAACACAGCTTAGAGCGCATAGGGCACTTCCACTCATGGGCGTATAAATTGGGAAAACTAAAAATCAGCAAGACACAGGCACCCCAAAGTTTAGGGCTGCTCTGTTGACAAGAACCTCCACTTCATGACACCTCAAATATCCCAGGAAAGAGAAAAATGGATAAAGAAGTGGTGGTCCTTATGTACAATGGAATATCACTCAGCCATGAAATCAATGTCATAAGGCTAGTAGCAGCATGATGAGTGGCTTTAGCTACGACGATTCTAAGTGAAATAAGTCACACAGAAAAAGACACTTATCATAAGCTATCACTTATAGAGGGAATGTAAAAACCGCTACACTTGAACTGAATTACAAAACAGAACAGAGTCACAAGTTTACAAAACACACTATGGCTGCTTAACGGGAAAGGTGGGGTGGGGTGATGCATAAAACAAGGGTTTCAAATGAGCTCAGATACCGTTCCATAAACCCAATATGTAATAGAAAGACCTACTCCTTGCTCAGTGAACTGGACTCCACACCCCCTATTCACCGCACAAGAATATATCTGACTAGTAAGAATCTTAAAACCTATGTATTGATATCTCTCTGGAAGTGAGTCAAGTGGGTGTAAAGCGGCAGAAACACAGCCGTGAAAAGCAGCTAAACCCCATTATAAAAATAAATTACTTTTAAAAACCCGTGAAACACAGACAGTGAAAGAGAGAGAAATTCTTACAAAATTCGTTCAGGGGCTGTGATGCAACCTGGATTGACCATATCTAGACCCACAGCTGGATGAGACATAAGGGTGGACACTCTCGGGGCTGAGAGGTTTGGTGAGGTTGGGGGAGCAAACGCAGAGCCTTTAAAGTAATACTGCCTGTTACCCATCCCATGGGTCCCAAATCTCCAGGTTCAAGGGCATCTTCCTACCTCGAAAACATGCATGAGAAACCCAGAAGGTGGTACACCGTGTGATCGGGAAAGGTTTCTAAAACGCACCTCATTTCTCATCTCCTTGTGCTCGGGTTCGCCATTCCAGCCGCTTTACTAGCAATCTCCCTCCTTGGAGAATCAGCACCTGTAACCTCCCGTTCCGTACAGCTTGCAATTTGTCCTGAGGATGAACGGGAAGAGGGGGAGCCAATGAGAGACTAGCTCTAGGTGTTGGGACAGGCACAGGTCACTCTATTTTCCCATCAGGAAGAAGAATTAACCACAGGCTCAGCCTGCCGCCCGGAAGCAGAATAGGGCCTGAGGCAATCCTGCGCTTTTGCGGCCAGCTCCCAAAAAAGCGAGTTGAAAAATGGAGCTCAGGGGCACTGCAATTCACAAACCTGCAGAGTTATAAATGATAACTCTCGTCCACAAATATATTGAGGGAAGGCAACGAAGAGGATCTGAAAGCAAGGCAGAATTGCAGGAAACAGATTTCAGGAGGTCGATTCCAATCGCCTTTAAAGCACATGAAAAGCGGCAAAACGTCGACAATGATGCCCTTGGCCAAAAAGGGCGTATGCGTTTTTTCCTGAATATATTCAGGAAAAAACGCATACGTCCTTTTTGGCCAACCAAGCAACCTGGAAAGGCAAATCAGCGCTACAAAGAAGTCTCGCTTCCCATCGGTCAAAAGGGCCATGCGGAAAAAAGTGTCAAAACCAGAAATGCAGGACAGGCCATGGAGAAATGGGAGCCTTGCTACGCTGATGGGCGGGATGTAAATTGCCAACAGCCACTCTGGAGAAGTGTACGGTGTGTCCTGAAACATCGAAAAAACACAGCTTAGAGCGCATAGGGCACTTCCACTCATGGGCGTATAAATTGGGAAAACTAAAAATCAGCAAGACACAGGCACCCCAAAGTTTAGGGCTGCTCTGTTGACAAGAACCTCCACTTCATGACACCTCAAATATCCCAGGAAAGAGAAAAATGGATAAAGAAGTGGTGGTCCTTATGTACAATGGAATATCACTCAGCCATGAAATCAATGTCATAAGGCTAGTAGCAGCATGATGAGTGGCTTTAGCTACGACGATTCTAAGTGAAATAAGTCACACAGAAAAAGACACTTATCATAAGCTATCACTTATAGAGGGAATGTAAAAACCGCTACACTTGAACTGAATTACAAAACAGAACAGAGTCACAAGTTTACAAAACACACTATGGCTGCTTAACGGGAAAGGTGGGGTGGGGTGATGCATAAAACAAGGGTTTCAAATGAGCTCAGATACCGTTCCATAAACCCAATATGTAATAGAAAGACCTACTCCTTGCTCAGTGAACTGGACTCCACACCCCCTATTCACCGCACAAGAATATATCTGACTAGTAAGAATCTTAAAACCTATGTATTGATATCTCTCTGGAAGTGAGTCAAGTGGGTGTAAAGCGGCAGAAACACAGCCGTGAAAAGCAGCTAAACCCCATTATAAAAATAAATTACTTTTAAAAACCCGTGAAACACAGACAGTGAAAGAGAGAGAAATTCTTACAAAATTCGTTCAGGGGCTGTGATGCAACCTGGATTGACCATATCTAGACCCACAGCTGGATGAGACATAAGGGTGGACACTCTCGGGGCTGAGAGGTTTGGTGAGGTTGGGGGAGCAAACGCAGAGCCTTTAAAGTAATACTGCCTGTTACCCATCCCATGGGTCCCAAATCTCCAGGTTCAAGGGCATCTTCCTACCTCGAAAACATGCATGAGAAACCCAGAAGGTGGTACACCGTGTGATCGGGAAAGGTTTCTAAAACGCACCTCATTTCTCATCTCCTTGTGCTCGGGTTCGCCATTCCAGCCGCTTTACTAGCAATCTCCCTCCTTGGAGAATCAGCACCTGTAACCTCCCGTTCCGTACAGCTTGCAATTTGTCCTGAGGATGAACGGGAAGAGGGGGAGCCAATGAGAGACTAGCTCTAGGTGTTGGGACAGGCACAGGTCACTCTATTTTCCCATCAGGAAGAAGAATTAACCACAGGCTCAGCCTGCCGCCCGGAAGCAGAATAGGGCCTGAGGCAATCCTGCGCTTTTGCGGCCAGCTCCCAAAAAAGCGAGTTGAAAAATGGAGCTCAGGGGCACTGCAATTCACAAACCTGCAGAGTTATAAATGATAACTCTCGTCCACAAATATATTGAGGGAAGGCAACGAAGAGGATCTGAAAGCAAGGCAGAATTGCAGGAAACAGATTTCAGGAGGTCGATTCCAATCGCCTTTAAAGCACATGAAAAGCGGCAAAACGTCGACAATGATGCCCTTGGCCAAAAAGGGCGTATGCGTTTTTTCCTGAATATATTCAGGAAAAAACGCATACGCTCTTTTTGGCCAACCAAGCAACCTGGAAAGGCAAATCAGCGCTACAAAGAAGTCTCGCTTCCCATCGGTCAAAAGGGCCATGCGGAAAAAAGTGTCAAAACCAGAAATGCAGGACAGGCCATGGAGAAATGGGAGCCTTGCTACGCTGATGGGCGGGATGTAAATTGCCAACAGCCACTCTGGAGAAGTGTACGGTGTGTCCTGAAACATCGAAAAAACACAGCTTAGAGCGCATAGGGCACTTCCACTCATGGGCATATAAATTGGGAAAACTAAAAATCAGCAAGACACAGGCACCACAAAGTTTAGGGCTGCTCTGTTGACAAGAACCTCCACTTCATGACACCTCAAATATCCCAGGAAAGAGAAAAATGGATAAAGAAGTGGTGGTCCTTATGTACAATGGAATATCACTCAGCCATGAAATCAATGTCATAAGGCTAGTAGCAGCATGATGAGTGGCTTTAGCTACGACGATTCTAAGTGAAATAAGTCACACAGAAAAAGACACTTATCATAAGCTATCACTTATAGAGGGAATGTAAAAACCGCTACACTTGAACTGAATTACAAAACAGAACAGAGTCACAAGTTTACAAAACACACTATGGCTGCTTAACGGGAAAGGTGGGGTGGGGTGATGCATAAAACAAGGGTTTCAAATGAGCTCAGATACCGTTCCATAAACCCAATATGTAATAGAAAGACCTACTCCTTGCTCAGTGAACTGGACTCCACACCCCCTATTCACCGCACAAGAATATATCTGACTAGTAAGAATCTTAAAACCTATGTATTGATAGCTCTCTGGAAGTGAGTCAAGTGGGTGTAAAGCGGCAGAAACACAGCCGTGAAAAGCAGATAAACCCCATTATAAAAATAAATTACTTTTAAAAACCCGTGAAACACAGACAGTGAAAGAGAGAGAAATTCTTACAAAATTCGTTCAGGGGCTGTGATGCAACCTGGATTGACCATATCTAGACCCACAGCTGGATGAGACATAAGGGTGGACACTCTCGGGGCTGAGAGGTTTGGTGAGGTTGGGGTAGCAAACGCAGAGCCTTTAAAGTAATACTGCCTGTTACCCATCCCATGGGTCCCAAATCTCCAGGTTCAAGGGCATCTTCCTACCTCGAAAACATGCATGAGAAACCCAGAAGGTGGTACACCGTGTGATCGGGAAAGGTTTCTAAAACGCACCTCATTTCTCATCTCCTTGTGCTCGGGTTCGCCATTCCAGCCACTTTACTAGCAATCTCCCTCCTTGGAGAATCAGCACCTGTAACCTCCCGTTCCGTACAGCTTGCAATTTGTCCTGAGGATGAACGGGAAGAGGGGGAGCCAATGAGAGACTAGCTCTAGGTGTTGGGACAGGCACAGGTCACTCTATTTTCCCATCAGGAAGAAGAATTAACCACAGGCTCAGCCTGCCGCCCGGAAGCAGAATAGGGCCTGAGGCAATCCTGCGCTTTTGCGGCCAGCTCCCAAAAAAGCGAGTTGAAAAATGGAGCTCAGGGGCACTGCAATTCACAAACCTGCAGAGTTATAAATGATAACTCTCGTCCACAAATATATTGAGGGAAGGCAACGAAGAGGATCTGAAAGCAAGGCAGAATTGCAGGAAACAGATTTCAGGAGGTCGATTCGAATCGCCTTTAAAGCACATGAAAAGCGGCAAAACGTCGACAATGATGCCCTTGGCCAAAAAGGGCGTATGCGTTTTTTCCTGAATATATTCAGGAAAAAACGCATACGTCCTTTTTGGCCAACCAAGCAACCTGGAAAGGCAAATCAGCGCTACAAAGAAGTCTCGCTTCCCATCGGTCAAAAGGGCCATGCGGAAAAAAGTGTCAAAACCAGAAATGCAGGACAGGCCATGGAGAAATGGGAGCCTTGCTACGCTGATGGGCGGGATGTAAATTGCCAACAGCCACTCTGGAGAAGGGTACGGTGTGTCCTGAAACATCGAAAAAACACAGCTTAGAGCGCATAGGGCACTTCCACTCATGGGCGTATAAATTGGGAAAACTAAAAATCAGCAAGACACAGGCACCCCAAAGTTTAGGGCTGCTCTGTTGACAAGAACCTCCACTTCATGACACCTCAAATATCCCAGGAAAGAGAAAAATGGATAAAGAAGTGGTGGTCCTTATGTACAATGGAATATCACTCAGCCATGAAATCAATGTCATAAGGCTAGTAGCAGCATGATGAGTGGCTTTAGCTACGACGATTCTAAGTGAAATAAGTCACACAGAAAAAGACACTTATCATAAGCTATCACTTATAGAGGGAATGTAAAAACCGCTACACTTGAACTGAATTACAAAACAGAACAGAGTCACAAGTTTACAAAACACACTATGGCTGCTTAACGGGAAAGGTGGGGTGGGGTGATGCATAAAACAAGGGTTTCAAATGAGCTCAGATACCGTTCCATAAACCCAATATGTAATAGAAAGACCTACTCCTTGCTCAGTGAACTGGACTCCACACCCCCTATTCACCGCACAAGAATATATCTGACTAGTAAGAATCTTAAAACCTATGTATTGATATCTCTCTGGAAGTGAGTCAAGTGGGTGTAAAGCGGCAGAAACACAGCCGTGAAAAGCAGCTAAACCCCATTATAAAAATAAATTACTTTTAAAAACCCGTGAAACACAGACAGTGAAAGAGAGAGAAATTCTTACAAAATTCGTTCAGGGGCTGTGATGCAACCTGGATTGACCATATCTAGACCCACAGCTGGATGAGACATAAGGGTGGACACTCTCGGGGCTGAGAGGTTTGGTGAGGTTGGGGGAGCAAACGCAGAGCCTTTAAAGTAATACTGCCTGTTACCCATCCCATGGGTCCCAAATCTCCAGGTTCAAGGGCATCTTCCTACCTCGAAAACATGCATGAGAAACCCAGAAGGTGGTACACCGTGTGATCGGGAAAGGTTTCTAAAACGCACCTCATTTCTCATCTCCTTGTGCTCGGGTTCGCCATTCCAGCCGCTTTACTAGCAATCTCCCTCCTTGGAGAATCAGCACCTGTAACCTCCCGTTCCGTACAGCTTGCAATTTGTCCTGAGGATGAACGGGAAGAGGGGGAGCCAATGAGAGACTAGCTCTAGGTGTTGGGACAGGCACAGGTCACTCTATTTTCCCATCAGGAAGAAGAATTAACCACAGGCTCAGCCTGCCGCCCGGAAGCAGAATAGGGCCTGAGGCAATCCTGCGCTTTTGCGGCCAGCTCCCAAAAAAGCGAGTTGAAAAATGGAGCTCAGGGGCACTGCAATTCACAAACCTGCAGAGTTATAAATGATAACTCTCGTCCACAAATATATTGAGGGAAGGCAACGAAGAGGATCTGAAAGCAAGGCAGAATTGCAGGAAACAGATTTCAGGAGGTCGATTCGAATCGCCTTTAAAGCACATGAAAAGCGGCAAAACGTCGACAATGATGCCCTTGGCCAAAAAGGGCGTATGCGTTTTTTCCTGAATATATTCAGGAAAAAACGCATACGCCCTTTTTGGCCAACCAAGCAACCTGGAAAGGCAAATCAGCGCTACAAAGAAGTCTCGCTTCCCATCGGTCAAAAGGGCCATGCGGAAAAAAGTGTCAAAACCAGAAATGCAGGACAGGCCATGGAGAAATGGGAGCCTTGCTACGCTGATGGGCGGGATGTAAATTGCCAACAGCCACTCTGGAGAAGTGTACGGTGTGTCCTGAAACATCGAAAAAACACAGCTTAGAGCGCATAGGGCACTTCCACTCATGGGCATATAAATTGGGAAAACTAAAAATCAGCAAGACACAGGCACCCCAAAGTTTAGGGCTGCTCTGTTGACAAGAACCTCCACTTCATGACACCTCAAATATCCCAGGAAAGAGAAAAATGGATAAAGAAGTGGTGGTCCTTATGTACAATGGAATATCACTCAGCCATGAAATCAATGTCATAAGGCTAGTAGCAGCATGATGAGTGGCTTTAGCTACGACGATTCTAAGTGAAATAAGTCACACAGAAAAAGACACTTATCATAAGCTATCACTTATAGAGGGAATGTAAAAACCGCTACACTTGAACTGAATTACAAAACAGAACAGAGTCACAAGTTTACAAAACACACTATGGCTGCTTAACGGGAAAGGTGGGGTGGGGTGATGCATAAAACAAGGGTTTCAAATGAGCTCAGATACCGTTCCATAAACCCAATATGTAATAGAAAGACCTACTCCTTGCTCAGTGAACTGGACTCCACACCCCCTATTCACCGCACAAGAATATATCTGACTAGTAAGAATCATAAAACCTATGTATTGATAGCTCTCTGGAAGTGAGTCAAGTGGGTGTAAAGCGGCAGAAACACAGCCGTGAAAAGCAGCTAAACCCCATTATAAAAATAAATTACTTTTAAAAACCCGTGAAACACAGACAGTGAAAGAGAGAGAAATTCTTACAAAATTCGTTCAGGGGCTGTGATGCAACCTGGATTGACCATATCTAGACCCACAGCTGGATGAGACATAAGGGTGGACACTCTCGGGGCTGAGAGGTTTGGTGAGGTTGGGGGAGCAAACGCAGAGCCTTTAAAGTAATACTGCCTGTTACCCATCCCATGGGTCCCAAATCTCCAGGTTCAAGGGCATCTTCCTACCTCGAAAACATGCATGAGAAACCCAGAAGGTGGTACACCGTGTGATCGGGAAAGGTTTCTAAAACGCACCTCATTTCTCATCTCCTTGTGCTCGGGTTCGCCATTCCAGCCGCTTTACTAGCAATCTCCCTCCTTGGAGAATCAGCACCTGTAACCTCCCGTTCCGTACAGCTTGCAATTTGTCCTGAGGATGAACGGGAAGAGGGGGAGCCAATGAGAGACTAGCTCTAGGTGTTGGGACAGGCACAGGTCACTCTATTTTCCCATCAGGAAGAAGAATTAACCACAGGCTCAGCCTGCCGCCCGGAAGCAGAATAGGGCCTGAGGCAATCCTGCGCTTTTGCGGCCAGCTCCCAAAAAAGCGAGTTGAAAAATGGAGCTCAGGGGCACTGCAATTCACAAACCTGCAGAGTTATAAATGATAACTCTCGTCCACAAATATATTGAGGGAAGGCAACGAAGAGGATCTGAAAGCAAGGCAGAATTGCAGGAAACAGATTTCAGGAGGTCGATTCCAATCGCCTTTAAAGCACATGAAAAGCGGCAAAACGTCGACAATGATGCCCTTGGCCAAAAAGGGCGTATGCGTTTTTTCCTGAATATATTCAGGAAAAAACGCATACGCCCTTTTTGGCCAACCAAGCAACCTGGAAAGGCAAATCAGCGCTACAAAGAAGTCTCGCTTCCCATCGGTCAAAAGGGCCATGCGGAAAAAAGTGTCAAAACCAGAAATGCAGGACAGGCCATGGAGAAATGGGAGCCTTGCTACGCTGATGGGCGGGATGTAAATTGCCAACAGCCACTCTGGAGAAGTGTACGGTGTGTCCTGAAACATCGAAAAAACACAGCTTAGAGCGCATAGGGCACTTCCACTCATGGGCGTATAAATTGGGAAAACTAAAAATCAGCAAGACACAGGCACCCCAAAGTTTAGGGCTGCTCTGTTGACAAGAACCTCCACTTCATGACACCTCAAATATCCCAGGAAAGAGAAAAATGGATAAAGAAGTGGTGGTCCTTATGTACAATGGAATATCACTCAGCCATGAAATCAATGTCATAAGGCTAGTAGCAGCATGATGAGTGGCTTTAGCTACGACGATTCTAAGTGAAATAAGTCACACAGAAAAAGACACTTATCATAAGCTATCACTTATAGAGGGAATGTAAAAACCGCTACACTTGAACTGAATTACAAAACAGAACAGAGTCACAAGTTTACAAAACACACTATGGCTGCTTAACGGGAAAGGTGGGGTGGGGTGATGCATAAAACAAGGGTTTCAAATGAGCTCAGATACCGTTCCATAAACCCAATATGTAATAGAAAGACCTACTCCTTGCTCAGTGAACTGGACTCCACACCCCCTATTCACCGCACAAGAATATATCTGACTAGTAAGAATCTTAAAACCTATGTATTGATATCTCTCTGGAAGTGAGTCAAGTGGGTGTAAAGCGGCAGAAACACAGCCGTGAAAAGCAGCTAAACCCCATTATAAAAATAAATTACTTTTAAAAACCCGTGAAACACAGACAGTGAAAGAGAGAGAAATTCTTACAAAATTCGTTCAGGGGCTGTGATGCAACCTGGATTGACCATATCTAGACCCACAGCTGGATGAGACATAAGGGTGGACACTCTCGGGGCTGAGAGGTTTGGTGAGGTTGGGGGAGCAAACGCAGAGCCTTTAAAGTAATACTGCCTGTTACCCATCCCATGGGTCCCAAATCTCCAGGTTCAAGGGCATCTTCCTACCTCGAAAACATGCATGAGAAACCCAGAAGGTGGTACACCGTGTGATCGGGAAAGGTTTCTAAAACGCACCTCATTTCTCATCTCCTTGTGCTCGGGTTCGCCATTCCAGCCGCTTTACTAGCAATCTCCCTCCTTGGAGAATCAGCACCTTTAACCTCCCGTTCCGTACAGCTTGCAATTTGTCCTGAGGATGAACGGGAAGAGGGGGAGCCAATGAGAGACTAGCTCTAGGTGTTGGGACAGGCACAGGTCACTCTATTTTCCCATCAGGAAGAAGAATTAACCACAGGCTCAGCCTGCCGCCCGGAAGCAGAATAGGGCCTGAGGCAATCCTGCGCTTTTGCGGCCAGCTCCCAAAAAAGCGAGTTGAAAAATGGAGCTCAGGGGCACTGCAATTCACAAACCTCCAGAGTTATAAATGATAACTCTCGTCCACAAATATATTGAGGGAAGGCAACGAAGAGGATTTGAAAGCAAGGCAGAATTGCAGGAAACAGATTTCAGGAGGTCGATTCGAATCGCCTTTAAAGCACATGAAAAGCGGCAAAACGTCGACAATGATGCCCTTGGCCAAAAAGGGCGTATGCGTTTTTTCCTGAATATATTCAGGAAAAAACGCATACGCCCTTTTTGGCCAACCAAGCAACCTGGAAAGGCAAATCAGCGCTACAAAGAAGTCTCGCTTCCCATCGGTCAAAAGGGCCATGCGGAAAAAAGTGTCAAAACCAGAAATGCAGGACAGGCCATGGAGAAATGGGAGCCTTGCTACGCTGATGGGCGGGATGTAAATTGCCAACAGCCACTCTGGAGAAGTGTACGGTGTGTCCTGAAACATCGAAAAAACACAGCTTAGAGCGCATAGGGCACTTCCACTCATGGGCATATAAATTGGGAAAACTAAAAATCAGCAAGACACAGGCACCACAAAGTTTAGGGCTGCTCTTTTGAGAAGAACCTCCACTTCATGACACCTCAAATATCCCAGGAAAGAGAAAAATGGATAAAGAAGTGGTGGTCCTTATGTACAATGGAATATCACTCAGCCATGAAATCAATGTCATAAGGCTAGTAGCAGCATGATGAGTGGCTTTAGCTACGACGATTCTAAGTGAAATAAGTCACACAGAAAAAGACACTTATCATAAGCTATCACTTATAGAGGGAATGTAAAAACCGCTACACTTGAACTGAATTACAAAACAGAACAGAGTCACAAGTTTACAAAACACACTATGGCTGCTTAACGGGAAAGGTGGGGTGGGGTGATGCATAAAACAAGGGTTTCAAATGAGCTCAGATACCGTTCCATAAACCCAATATGTAATAGAAAGACCTACTCCTTGCTCAGTGAACTGGACTCCACACCCCCTATTCACCGCACAAGAATATATCTGACTAGTAAGAATCATAAAACCTATGTATTGATATCTCTCTGGAAGTGAGTCAAGTGGGTGTAAAGCGGCAGAAACACAGCCGTGAAAAGCAGCTAAACCCCATTATAAAAATAAATTACTTTTAAAAACCCGTGAAACACAGACAGTGAAAGAGAGAGAAATTCTTACAAAATTCGTTCAGGGGCTGTGATGCAACCTGGATTGACCATATCTAGACCCACAGCTGGATGAGACATAAGGGTGGACACTCTCGGGGCTGAGAGGTTTGGTGAGGTTGGGGGAGCAAACGCAGAGCCTTTAAAGTAATACTGCCTGTTACCCATCCCATGGGTCCCAAATCTCCAGGTTCAAGGGCATCTTCCTACCTCGAAAACATGCATGAGAAACCCAGAAGGTGGTACACCGTGTGATCGGGAAAGGTTTCTAAAACGCACCTCATTTCTCATCTCCTTGTGCTCGGGTTCGCCATTCCAGCCGCTTTACTAGCAATCTCCCTCCTTGGAGAATCAGCACCTGTAACCTCCCGTTCCGTACAGCTTGCAATTTGTCCTGAGGATGAACGGGAAGAGGGGGAGCCAATGAGAGACTAGCTCTAGGTGTTGGGACAGGCACAGGTCACTCTATTTTCCCATCAGGAAGAAGAATTAACCACAGGCTCAGCCTGCCGCCCGGAAGCAGAATAGGGCCTGAGGCAATCCTGCGCTTTTGCGGCCAGCTCCCAAAAAAGCGAGTTGAAAAATGGAGCTCAGGGGCACTGCAATTCACAAACCTGCAGAGTTATAAATGATAACTCTCGTCCACAAATATATTGAGGGAAGGCAACGAAGAGGATCTGAAAGCAAGGCAGAATTGCAGGAAACAGATTTCAGGAGGTCGATTCGAATCGCCTTTAAAGCACATGAAAAGCGGCAAAACGTCGACAATGATGCCCTTGGCCAAAAAGGGCGTATGTGTTTTTTCCTGAATATATTCAGGAAAAAACGCATACGCCCTTTTTGGCCAACCAAGCAACCTGGAAAGGCAAATCAGCGCTACAAAGAAGTCTCGCTTCCCATCGGTCAAAAGGGCCATGCGGAAAAAAGTGTCAAAACCAGAAATGCAGGACAGGCCATGGAGAAATGGGAGCCTTGCTACGCTGATGGGCGGGATGTAAATTGCCAACAGCCACTCTGGAGAAGTGTACGGTGTGTCCTGAAACATCGAAAAAACACAGCTTAGAGCGCATAGGGCACTTCCACTCATGGGCATATAAATTGGGAAAACTAAAAATCAGCAAGACACAGGCACCACAAAGTTTAGGGCTGCTCTGTTGACAAGAACCTCCACTTCATGACACCTCAAATATCCCAGGAAAGAGAAAAATGGATAAAGAAGTGGTGGTCCTTATGTACAATGGAATATCACTCAGCCATGAAATCAATGTCATAAGGCTAGTAGCAGCATGATGAGTGGCTTTAGCTACGACGATTCTAAGTGAAATAAGTCACACAGAAAAAGACACTTATCATAAGCTATCACTTATAGAGGGAATGTAAAAACCGCTACACTTGAACTGAATTACAAAACAGAACAGAGTCACAAGTTTACAAAACACACTATGGCTGCTTAACGGGAAAGGTGGGGTGGGGTGATGCATAAAACAAGGGTTTCAAATGAGCTCAGATACCGTTCCATAAACCCAATATGTAATAGAAAGACCTACTCCTTGCTCAGTGAACTGGACTCCACACCCCCTATTCACCGCACAAGAATATATCTGACTAGTAAGAATCATAAAACCTATGTATTGATAGCTCTCTGGAAGTGAGTCAAGTGGGTGTAAAGCGGCAGAAACACAGCCGTGAAAAGCAGCTAAACCCCATTATAAAAATAAATTACTTTTAAAAACCCGTGAAACACAGACAGTGAAAGAGAGAGAAATTCTTACAAAATTCGTTCAGGGGCTGTGATGCAACCTGGATTGACCATATCTAGACCCACAGCTGGATGAGACATAAGGGTGGACACTCTCGGGGCTGAGAGGTTTGGTGAGGTTGGGGGAGCAAACGCAGAGCCTTTAAAGTAATACTGCCTGTTACCCATCCCATGGGTCCCAAATCTCCAGGTTCAAGGGCATCTTCCTACCTCGAAAACATGCATGAGAAACCCAGAAGGTGGTACACCGTGTGATCGGGAAAGGTTTCTAAAACGCACCTCATTTCTCATCTCCTTGTGCTCGGGTTCGCCATTCCAGCCGCTTTACTAGCAATCTCCCTCCTTGGAGAATCAGCACCTGTAACCTCCCGTTCCGTACAGCTTGCAATTTGTCCTGAGGATGAACGGGAAGAGGGGGAGCCAATGAGAGACTAGCTCTAGGTGTTGGGACAGGCACAGGTCACTCTATTTTCCCATCAGGAAGAAGAATTAACCACAGGCTCAGCCTGCCGCCCGGAAGCAGAATAGGGCCTGAGGCAATCCTGCGCTTTTGCGGCCAGCTCCCAAAAAAGCGAGTTGAAAAATGGAGCTCAGGGGCACTGCAATTCACAAACCTGCAGAGTTATAAATGATAACTCTCGTCCACAAATATATTGAGGGAAGGCAACGAAGAGGATCTGAAAGCAAGGCAGAATTGCAGGAAACAGATTTCAGGAGGTCGATTCCAATCGCCTTTAAAGCACATGAAAAGCGGCAAAACGTCGACAATGATGCCCTTGGCCAAAAAGGGCGTATGCGTTTTTTCCTGAATATATTCAGGAAAAAACGCATACGCCCTTTTTGGCCAACCAAGCAACCTGGAAAGGCAAATCAGCGCTACAAAGAAGTCTCGCTTCCCATCGGTCAAAAGGGCCATGCGGAAAAAAGTGTCAAAACCAGAAATGCAGGACAGGCCATGGAGAAATGGGAGCCTTGCTACGCTGATGGGCGGGATGTAAATTGCCAACAGCCACTCTGGAGAAGTGTACGGTGTGTCCTGAAACATCGAAAAAACACAGCTTAGAGCGCATAGGGCACTTCCACTCATGGGCATATAAATTGGGAAAACTAAAAATCAGCAAGACACAGGCACCACAAAGTTTAGGGCTGCTCTGTTGACAAGAACCTCCACTTCATGACACCTCAAATATCCCAGGAAAGAGAAAAATGGATAAAGAAGTGGTGGTCCTTATGTACAATGGAATATCACTCAGCCATGAAATCAATGTCATAAGGCTAGTAGCAGCATGATGAGTGGCTTTAGCTACGACGATTCTAAGTGAAATAAGTCACACAGAAAAAGACACTTATCATAAGCTATCACTTATAGAGGGAATGTAAAAACCGCTACACTTGAACTGAATTACAAAACAGAACAGAGTCACAAGTTTACAAAACACACTATGGCTGCTTAACGGGAAAGGTGGGGTGGGGTGATGCATAAAACAAGGGTTTCAAATGAGCTCAGATACCGTTCCATAAACCCAATATGTAATAGAAAGACCTACTCCTTGCTCAGTGAACTGGACTCCACACCCCCTATTCACCGCACAAGAATATATCTGACTAGTAAGAATCTTAAAACCTATGTATTGATATCTCTCTGGAAGTGAGTCAAGTGGGTGTAAAGCGGCAGAAACACAGCCGTGAAAAGCAGCTAAACCCCATTATAAAAATAAATTACTTTTAAAAACCCGTGAAACACAGACAGTGAAAGAGAGAGAAATTCTTACAAAATTCGTTCAGGGGCTGTGATGCAACCTGGATTGACCATATCTAGACCCACAGCTGGATGAGACATAAGGGTGGACACTCTCGGGGCTGAGAGGTTTGGTGAGGTTGGGGGAGCAAACGCAGAGCCTTTAAAGTAATACTGCCTGTTACCCATCCCATGGGTCCCAAATCTCCAGGTTCAAGGGCATCTTCCTACCTCGAAAACATGCATGAGAAACCCAGAAGGTGGTACACCATGTGATCGGGAAAGGTTTCTAAAACGCACCTCATTTCTCATCTCCTTGTGCTCGGGTTCGCCATTCCAGCCGCTTTACTAGCAATCTCCCTCCTTGGAGAATCAGCACCTGTAACCTCCCGTTCCGTACAGCTTGCAATTTGTCCTGAGGATGAACGGGAAGAGGGGGAGCCAATGAGAGACTAGCTCTAGGTGTTGGGACAGGCACAGGTCACTCTATTTTCCCATCAGGAAGAAGAATTAACCACAGGCTCAGCCTGCCGCCCGGAAGCAGAATAGGGCCTGAGGCAATCCTGCGCTTTTGCGGCCAGCTCCCAAAAAAGCGAGTTGAAAAATGGAGCTCAGGGGCACTGCAATTCACAAACCTGCAGAGTTATAAATGATAACTCTCGTCCACAAATATATTGAGGGAAGGCAACGAAGAGGATCTGAAAGCAAGGCAGAATTGCAGGAAACAGATTTCAGGAGGTCGATTCCAATCGCCTTTAAAGCACATGAAAAGCGGCAAAACGTCGACAATGATGCCCTTGGCCAAAAAGGGCGTATGCGTTTTTTCCTGAATATATTCAGGAAAAAACGCATACGCCCTTTTTGGCCAACCAAGCAACCTGGAAAGGCAAATCAGCGCTACAAAGAAGTCTCGCTTCCCATCGGTCAAAAGGGCCATGCGGAAAAAAGTGTCAAAACCAGAAATGCAGGACAGGCCATGGAGAAATGGGAGCCTTGCTACGCTGATGGGCGGGATGTAAATTGCCAACAGCCACTCTGGAGAAGTGTACGGTGTGTCCTGAAACATCGAAAAAACACAGCTTAGAGCGCATAGGGCACTTCCACTCATGGGCATATAAATTGGGAAAACTAAAAATCAGCAAGACACAGGCACCCCAAAGTTTAGGGCTGCTCTGTTGACAAGAACCTCCACTTCATGACACCTCAAATATCCCAGGAAAGAGAAAAATGGATAAAGAAGTGGTGGTCCTTATGTACAATGGAATATCACTCAGCCATGAAATCAATGTCATAAGGCTAGTAGCAGCATGATGAGTGGCTTTAGCTACGACGATTCTAAGTGAAATAAGTCACACAGAAAAAGACACTTATCATAAGCTATCACTTATAGAGGGAATGTAAAAACCGCTACACTTGAACTGAATTACAAAACAGAACAGAGTCACAAGTTTACAAAACACACTATGGCTGCTTAACGGGAAAGGTGGGGTGGGGTGATGCATAAAACAAGGGTTTCAAATGAGCTCAGATACCGTTCCATAAACCCAATATGTAATAGAAAGACCTACTCCTTGCTCAGTGAACTGGACTCCACACCCCCTATTCACCGCACAAGAATATATCTGACTAGTAAGAATCATAAAACCTATGTATTGATATCTCTCTGGAAGTGAGTCAAGTGGGTGTAAAGCGGCAGAAACACAGCCGTGAAAAGCAGCTAAACCCCATTATAAAAATAAATTACTTTTAAAAACCCGTGAAACACAGACAGTGAAAGAGAGAGAAATTCTTACAAAATTCGTTCAGGGGCTGTGATGCAACCTGGATTGACCATATCTAGACCCACAGCTGGATGAGACATAAGGGTGGACACTCTCGGGGCTGAGAGGTTTGGTGAGGTTGGGGGAGCAAACGCAGAGCCTTTAAAGTAATACTGCCTGTTACCCATCCCATGGGTCCCAAATCTCCAGGTTCAAGGGCATCTTCCTACCTCGAAAACATGCATGAGAAACCCAGAAGGTGGTACACCGTGTGATCGGGAAAGGTTTCTAAAACGCACCTCATTTCTCATCTCCTTGTGCTCGGGTTCGCCATTCCAGCCGCTTTACTAGCAATCTCCCTCCTTGGAGAATCAGCACCTGTAACCTCCCGTTCCGTACAGCTTGCAATTTGTCCTGAGGATGAACGGGAAGAGGGGGAGCCAATGAGAGACTAGCTCTAGGTGTTGGGACAGGCACAGGTCACTCTATTTTCCCATCAGGAAGAAGAATTAACCACAGGCTCAGCCTGCCGCCCGGAAGCAGAATAGGGCCTGAGGCAATCCTGCGCTTTTGCGGCCAGCTCCCAAAAAAGCGAGTTGAAAAATGGAGCTCAGGGGCACTGCAATTCACAAACCTGCAGAGTTATAAATGATAACTCTCGTCCACAAATATATTGAGGGAAGGCAACGAAGAGGATCTGAAAGCAAGGCAGAATTGCAGGAAACAGATTTCAGGAGGTCGATTCGAATTGCCTTTAAAGCACATGAAAAGCGGCAAAACGTCGACAATGATGCCCTTGGCCAAAAAGGGCGTATGTGTTTTTTCCTGAATATATTCAGGAAAAAACGCATACGCCCTTTTTGGCCAACCAAGCAACCTGGAAAGGCAAATCAGCGCTACAAAGAAGTCTCGCTTCCCATCGGTCAAAAGGGCCATGCGGAAAAAAGTGTCAAAACCAGAAATGCAGGACAGGCCATGGAGAAATGGGAGCCTTGCTACGCTGATGGGCGGGATGTAAATTGCCAACAGCCACTCTGGAGAAGTGTACGGTGTGTCCTGAAACATCGAAAAAACACAGCTTAGAGCGCATAGGGCACTTCCACTCATGGGCATATAAATTGGGAAAACTAAAAATCAGCAAGACACAGGCACCACAAAGTTTAGGGCTGCTCTGTTGACAAGAACCTCCACTTCATGACACCTCAAATATCCCAGGAAAGAGAAAAATGGATAAAGAAGTGGTGGTCCTTATGTACAATGGAATATCACTCAGCCATGAAATCAATGTCATAAGGCTAGTAGCAGCATGATGAGTGGCTTTAGCTACGACGATTCTAAGTGAAATAAGTCACACAGAAAAAGACACTTATCATAAGCTATCACTTATAGAGGGAATGTAAAAACCGCTACACTTGAACTGAATTACAAAACAGAACAGAGTCACAAGTTTACAAAACACACTATGGCTGCTTAACGGGAAAGGTGGGGTGGGGTGATGCATAAAACAAGGGTTTCAAATGAGCTCAGATACCGTTCCATAAACCCAATATGTAATAGAAAGACCTACTCCTTGCTCAGTGAACTGGACTCCACACCCCCTATTCACCGCACAAGAATATATCTGACTAGTAAGAATCATAAAACCTATGTATTGATAGCTCTCTGGAAGTGAGTCAAGTGGGTGTAAAGCGGCAGAAACACAGCCGTGAAAAGCAGCTAAACCCCATTATAAAAATAAATTACTTTTAAAAACCCGTGAAACACAGACAGTGAAAGAGAGAGAAATTCTTACAAAATTCGTTCAGGGGCTGTGATGCAACCTGGATTGACCATATCTAGACCCACAGCTGGATGAGACATAAGGGTGGACACTCTCGGGGCTGAGAGGTTTGGTGAGGTTGGGGGAGCAAACGCAGAGCCTTTAAAGTAATACTGCCTGTTACCCATCCCATGGGTCCCAAATCTCCAGGTTCAAGGGCATCTTCCTACCTCGAAAACATGCATGAGAAACCCAGAAGGTGGTACACCGTGTGATCGGGAAAGGTTTCTAAAACGCACCTCATTTCTCATCTCCTTGTGCTCGGGTTCGCCATTCCAGCCGCTTTACTAGCAATCTCCCTCCTTGGAGAATCAGCACCTGTAACCTCCCGTTCCGTACAGCTTGCAATTTGTCCTGAGGATGAACGGGAAGAGGGGGAGCCAATGAGAGACTAGCTCTAGGTGTTGGGACAGGCACAGGTCACTCTATTTTCCCATCAGGAAGAAGAATTAACCACAGGCTCAGCCTGCCGCCCGGAAGCAGAATAGGGCCTGAGGCAATCCTGCGCTTTTGCGGCCAGCTCCCAAAAAAGCGAGTTGAAAAATGGAGCTCAGGGGCACTGCAATTCACAAACCTGCAGAGTTATAAATGATAACTCTCGTCCACAAATATATTGAGGGAAGGCAACGAAGAGGATCTGAAAGCAAGGCAGAATTGCAGGAAACAGATTTCAGGAGGTCGATTCCAATCGCCTTTAAAGCACATGAAAAGCGGCAAAACGTCGACAATGATGCCCTTGGCCAAAAAGGGCGTATGCGTTTTTTCCTGAATATATTCAGGAAAAAACGCATACGCCCTTTTTGGCCAACCAAGCAACCTGGAAAGGCAAATCAGCGCTACAAAGAAGTCTCGCTTCCCATCGGTCAAAAGGGCCATGCGGAAAAAAGTGTCAAAACCAGAAATGCAGGACAGGCCATGGAGAAATGGGAGCCTTGCTACGCTGATGGGCGGGATGTAAATTGCCAACAGCCACTCTGGAGAAGTGTACGGTGTGTCCTGAAACATCGAAAAAACACAGCTTAGAGCGCATAGGGCACTTCCACTCATGGGCATATAAATTGGGAAAACTAAAAATCAGCAAGACACAGGCACCCCAAAGTTTAGGGCTGCTCTGTTGACAAGAACCTCCACTTCATGACACCTCAAATATCCCAGGAAAGAGAAAAATGGATAAAGAAGTGGTGGTCCTTATGTACAATGGAATATCACTCAGC
The DNA here is from genome assembly GCF_965194805.1 of Balaenoptera borealis. Lineage (NCBI taxonomy): Eukaryota > Metazoa > Chordata > Mammalia > Artiodactyla > Balaenopteridae > Balaenoptera > Balaenoptera borealis. The sequence continues at coordinate 87,273 of NW_028123155.1, forward strand.
CATGAAATCAATGTCATAAGGCTAGTAGCAGCATGATGAGTGGCTTTAGCTACGACGATTCTAAGTGAAATAAGTCACACAGAAAAAGACACTTATCATAAGCTATCACTTATAGAGGGAATGTAAAAACCGCTACACTTGAACTGAATTACAAAACAGAACAGAGTCACAAGTTTACAAAACACACTATGGCTGCTTAACGGGAAAGGTGGGGTGGGGTGATGCATAAAACAAGGGTTTCAAATGAGCTCAGATACCGTTCCATAAACCCAATATGTAATAGAAAGACCTACTCCTTGCTCAGTGAACTGGACTCCACACCCCCTATTCACCGCACAAGAATATATCTGACTAGTAAGAATCATAAAACCTATGTATTGATATCTCTCTGGAAGTGAGTCAAGTGGGTGTAAAGCGGCAGAAACACAGCCGTGAAAAGCAGCTAAACCCCATTATAAAAATAAATTACTTTTAAAAACCCGTGAAACACAGACAGTGAAAGAGAGAGAAATTCTTACAAAATTCGTTCAGGGGCTGTGATGCAACCTGGATTGACCATATCTAGACCCACAGCTGGATGAGACATAAGGGTGGACACTCTCGGGGCTGAGAGGTTTGGTGAGGTTGGGGGAGCAAACGCAGAGCCTTTAAAGTAATACTGCCTGTTACCCATCCCATGGGTCCCAAATCTCCAGGTTCAAGGGCATCTTCCTACCTCGAAAACATGCATGAGAAACCCAGAAGGTGGTACACCGTGTGATCGGGAAAGGTTTCTAAAACGCACCTCATTTCTCATCTCCTTGTGCTCGGGTTCGCCATTCCAGCCGCTTTACTAGCAATCTCCCTCCTTGGAGAATCAGCACCTGTAACCTCCCGTTCCGTACAGCTTGCAATTTGTCCTGAGGATGAACGGGAAGAGGGGGAGCCAATGAGAGACTAGCTCTAGGTGTTGGGACAGGCACAGGTCACTCTATTTTCCCATCAGGAAGAAGAATTAACCACAGGCTCAGCCTGCCGCCCGGAAGCAGAATAGGGCCTGAGGCAATCCTGCGCTTTTGCGGCCAGCTCCCAAAAAAGCGAGTTGAAAAATGGAGCTCAGGGGCACTGCAATTCACAAACCTGCAGAGTTATAAATGATAACTCTCGTCCACAAATATATTGAGGGAAGGCAACGAAGAGGATCTGAAAGCAAGGCAGAATTGCAGGAAACAGATTTCAGGAGGTCGATTCGAATTGCCTTTAAAGCACATGAAAAGCGGCAAAACGTCGACAATGATGCCCTTGGCCAAAAAGGGCGTATGTGTTTTTTCCTGAATATATTCAGGAAAAAACGCATACGCCCTTTTTGGCCAACCAAGCAACCTGGAAAGGCAAATCAGCGCTACAAAGAAGTCTCGCTTCCCATCGGTCAAAAGGGCCATGCGGAAAAAAGTGTCAAAACCAGAAATGCAGGACAGGCCATGGAGAAATGGGAGCCTTGCTACGCTGATGGGCGGGATGTAAATTGCCAACAGCCACTCTGGAGAAGTGTACGGTGTGTCCTGAAACATCGAAAAAACACAGCTTAGAGCGCATAGGGCACTTCCACTCATGGGCATATAAATTGGGAAAACTAAAAATCAGCAAGACACAGGCACCACAAAGTTTAGGGCTGCTCTGTTGACAAGAACCTCCACTTCATGACACCTCAAATATCCCAGGAAAGAGAAAAATGGATAAAGAAGTGGTGGTCCTTATGTACAATGGAATATCACTCAGCCATGAAATCAATGTCATAAGGCTAGTAGCAGCATGATGAGTGGCTTTAGCTACGACGATTCTAAGTGAAATAAGTCACACAGAAAAAGACACTTATCATAAGCTATCACTTATAGAGGGAATGTAAAAACCGCTACACTTGAACTGAATTACAAAACAGAACAGAGTCACAAGTTTACAAAACACACTATGGCTGCTTAACGGGAAAGGTGGGGTGGGGTGATGCATAAAACAAGGGTTTCAAATGAGCTCAGATACCGTTCCATAAACCCAATATGTAATAGAAAGACCTACTCCTTGCTCAGTGAACTGGACTCCACACCCCCTATTCACCGCACAAGAATATATCTGACTAGTAAGAATCATAAAACCTATGTATTGATAGCTCTCTGGAAGTGAGTCAAGTGGGTGTAAAGCGGCAGAAACACAGCCGTGAAAAGCAGCTAAACCCCATTATAAAAATAAATTACTTTTAAAAACCCGTGAAACACAGACAGTGAAAGAGAGAGAAATTCTTACAAAATTCGTTCAGGGGCTGTGATGCAACCTGGATTGACCATATCTAGACCCACAGCTGGATGAGACATAAGGGTGGACACTCTCGGGGCTGAGAGGTTTGGTGAGGTTGGGGGAGCAAACGCAGAGCCTTTAAAGTAATACTGCCTGTTACCCATCCCATGGGTCCCAAATCTCCAGGTTCAAGGGCATCTTCCTACCTCGAAAACATGCATGAGAAACCCAGAAGGTGGTACACCGTGTGATCGGGAAAGGTTTCTAAAACGCACCTCATTTCTCATCTCCTTGTGCTCGGGTTCGCCATTCCAGCCGCTTTACTAGCAATCTCCCTCCTTGGAGAATCAGCACCTGTAACCTCCCGTTCCGTACAGCTTGCAATTTGTCCTGAGGATGAACGGGAAGAGGGGGAGCCAATGAGAGACTAGCTCTAGGTGTTGGGACAGGCACAGGTCACTCTATTTTCCCATCAGGAAGAAGAATTAACCACAGGCTCAGCCTGCCGCCCGGAAGCAGAATAGGGCCTGAGGCAATCCTGCGCTTTTGCGGCCAGCTCCCAAAAAAGCGAGTTGAAAAATGGAGCTCAGGGGCACTGCAATTCACAAACCTGCAGAGTTATAAATGATAACTCTCGTCCACAAATATATTGAGGGAAGGCAACGAAGAGGATCTGAAAGCAAGGCAGAATTGCAGGAAACAGATTTCAGGAGGTCGATTCGAATCGCCTTTAAAGCACATGAAAAGCGGCAAAACGTCGACAATGATGCCCTTGGCCAAAAAGGGCGTATGCGTTTTTTCCTGAATATATTCAGGAAAAAACGCATACGCCCTTTTTGGCCAACCAAGCAACCTGGAAAGGCAAATCAGCGCTACAAAGAAGTCTCGCTTCCCATCGGTCAAAAGGGCCATGCGGAAAAAAGTGTCAAAACCAGAAATGCAGGACAGGCCATGGAGAAATGGGAGCCTTGCTACGCTGATGGGCGGGATGTAAATTGCCAACAGCCACTCTGGAGAAGTGTACGGTGTGTCCTGAAACATCGAAAAAACACAGCTTAGAGCGCATAGGGCACTTCCACTCATGGGCATATAAATTGGGAAAACTAAAAATCAGCAAGACACAGGCACCACAAAGTTTAGGGCTGCTCTGTTGACAAGAACCTCCACTTCATGACACCTCAAATATCCCAGGAAAGAGAAAAATGGATAAAGAAGTGGTGGTCCTTATGTACAATGGAATATCACTCAGCCATGAAATCAATGTCATAAGGCTAGTAGCAGCATGATGAGTGGCTTTAGCTACGACGATTCTAAGTGAAATAAGTCACACAGAAAAAGACACTTATCATAAGCTATCACTTATAGAGGGAATGTAAAAACCGCTACACTTGAACTGAATTACAAAACAGAACAGAGTCACAAGTTTACAAAACACACTATGGCTGCTTAACGGGAAAGGTGGGGTGGGGTGATGCATAAAACAAGGGTTTCAAATGAGCTCAGATACCGTTCCATAAACCCAATATGTAATAGAAAGACCTACTCCTTGCTCAGTGAACTGGACTCCACACCCCCTATTCACCGCACAAGAATATATCTGACTAGTAAGAATCATAAAACCTATGTATTGATATCTCTCTGGAAGTGAGTCAAGTGGGTGTAAAGCGGCAGAAACACAGCCGTGAAAAGCAGCTAAACCCCATTATAAAAATAAATTACTTTTAAAAACCCGTGAAACACAGACAGTGAAAGAGAGAGAAATTCTTACAAAATTCGTTCAGGGGCTGTGATGCAACCTGGATTGACCATATCTAGACCCACAGCTGGATGAGACATAAGGGTGGACACTCTCGGGGCTGAGAGGTTTGGTGAGGTTGGGGGAGCAAACGCAGAGCCTTTAAAGTAATACTGCCTGTTACCCATCCCATGGGTCCCAAATCTCCAGGTTCAAGGGCATCTTCCTACCTCGAAAACATGCATGAGAAACCCAGAAGGTGGTACACCGTGTGATCGGGAAAGGTTTCTAAAACGCACCTCATTTCTCATCTCCTTGTGCTCGGGTTCGCCATTCCAGCCGCTTTACTAGCAATCTCCCTCCTTGGAGAATCAGCACCTGTAACCTCCCGTTCCGTACAGCTTGCAATTTGTCCTGAGGATGAACGGGAAGAGGGGGAGCCAATGAGAGACTAGCTCTAGGTGTTGGGACAGGCACAGGTCACTCTATTTTCCCATCAGGAAGAAGAATTAACCACAGGCTCAGCCTGCCGCCCGGAAGCAGAATAGGGCCTGAGGCAATCCTGCGCTTTTGCGGCCAGCTCCCAAAAAAGCGAGTTGAAAAATGGAGCTCAGGGGCACTGCAATTCACAAACCTGCAGAGTTATAAATGATAACTCTCGTCCACAAATATATTGAGGGAAGGCAACGAAGAGGATCTGAAAGCAAGGCAGAATTGCAGGAAACAGATTTCAGGAGGTCGATTCCAATCGCCTTTAAAGCACATGAAAAGCGGCAAAACGTCGACAATGATGCCCTTGGCCAAAAAGGGCGTATGCGTTTTTTCCTGAATATATTCAGGAAAAAACGCATACGCCCTTTTTGGCCAACCAAGCAACCTGGAAAGGCAAATCAGCGCTACAAAGAAGTCTCGCTTCCCATCGGTCAAAAGGGCCATGCGGAAAAAACTGTCAAAACCAGAAATGCAGGACAGGCCATGGAGAAATGGGAGCCTTGCTACGCTGATGGGCGGGATGTAAATTGCCAACAGCCACTCTGGAGAAGTGTACGGTGTGTCCTGAAACATCGAAAAAACACAGCTTAGAGCGCATAGGGCACTTCCACTCATGGGCATATAAATTGGGAAAACTAAAAATCAGCAAGACACAGGCACCACAAAGTTTAGGGCTGCTCTGTTGACAAGAACCTCCACTTCATGACACCTCAAATATCCCAGGAAAGAGAAAAATGGATAAAGAAGTGGTGGTCCTTATGTACAATGGAATATCACTCAGCCATGAAATCAATGTCATAAGGCTAGTAGCAGCATGATGAGTGGCTTTAGCTACGACGATTCTAAGTGAAATAAGTCACACAGAAAAAGACACTTATCATAAGCTATCACTTATAGAGGGAATGTAAAAACCGCTACACTTGAACTGAATTACAAAACAGAACAGAGTCACAAGTTTACAAAACACACTATGGCTGCTAATCGGGAAAGGTGGGGTGGGGTGATGCATAAAACAAGGGTTTCAAATGAGCTCAGATACCGTTCCATAAACCCAATATGTAATAGAAAGACCTACTCCTTGCTCAGTGAACTGGACTCCACACCCCCTATTCACCGCACAAGAATATATCTGACTAGTAAGAATCTTAAAACCTATGTATTGATATCTCTCTGGAAGTGAGTCAAGTGGGTGTAAAGCGGCAGAAACACAGCCGTGAAAAGCAGCTAAACCCCATTATAAAAATAAATTACTTTTAAAAACCCGTGAAACACAGACAGTGAAAGAGAGAGAAATTCTTACAAAATTTGTTCAGGGGCTGTGATGCAACCTGGATTGACCATATCTAGACCCACAGCTGGATGAGACATAAGGGTGGACACTCTCGGGGCTGAGAGGTTTGGTGAGGTTGGGGGAGCAAACGCAGAGCCTTTAAAGTAATACTGCCTGTTACCCATCCCATGGGTCCCAAATCTCCAGGTTCAAGGGCATCTTCCTACCTCGAAAACATGCATGAGAAACCCAGAAGGTGGTACACCATGTGATCGGGAAAGGTTTCTAAAACGCACCTCATTTCTCATCTCCTTGTGCTCGGGTTCGCCATTCCAGCCGCTTTACTAGCAATCTCCCTCCTTGGAGAATCAGCACCTGTAACCTCCCGTTCCGTACAGCTTGCAATTTGTCCTGAGGATGAACGGGAAGAGGGGGAGCCAATGAGAGACTAGCTCTAGGTGTTGGGACAGGCACAGGTCACTCTATTTTCCCATCAGGAAGAAGAATTAACCACAGGCTCAGCCTGCCGCCCGGAAGCAGAATAGGGCCTGAGGCAATCCTGCGCTTTTGCGGCCAGCTCCCAAAAAAGCGAGTTGAAAAATGGAGCTCAGGGGCACTGCAATTCACAAACCTGCAGAGTTATAAATGATAACTCTCGTCCACAAATATATTGAGGGAAGGCAACGAAGAGGATCTGAAAGCAAGGCAGAATTGCAGGAAACAGATTTCAGGAGGTCGATTCCAATCGCCTTTAAAGCACATGAAAAGCGGCAAAACGTCGACAATGATGCCCTTGGCCAAAAAGGGCGTATGCGTTTTTTCCTGAATATATTCAGGAAAAAACGCATACGCCCTTTTTGGCCAACCAAGCAACCTGGAAAGGCAAATCAGCGCTACAAAGAAGTCTCGCTTCCCATCGGTCAAAAGGGCCATGCGGAAAAAAGTGTCAAAACCAGAAATGCAGGACAGGCCATGGAGAAATGGGAGCCTTGCTACGCTGATGGGCGGGATGTAAATTGCCAACAGCCACTCTGGAGAAGGGTACGGTGTGTCCTGAAACATCGAAAAAACACAGCTTAGAGCGCATAGGGCACTTCCACTCATGGGCGTATAAATTGGGAAAACTAAAAATCAGCAAGACACAGGCACCCCAAAGTTTAGGGCTGCTCTGTTGACAAGAACCTCCACTTCATGACACCTCAAATATCCCAGGAAAGAGAAAAATGGATAAAGAAGTGGTGGTCCTTATGTACAATGGAATATCACTCAGCCATGAAATCAATGTCATAAGGCTAGTAGCAGCATGATGAGTGGCTTTAGCTACGACGATTCTAAGTGAAATAAGTCACACAGAAAAAGACACTTATCATAAGCTATCACTTATAGAGGGAATGTAAAAACCGCTACACTTGAACTGAATTACAAAACAGAACAGAGTCACAAGTTTACAAAACACACTATGGCTGCTTAACGGGAAAGGTGGGGTGGGGTGATGCATAAAACAAGGGTTTCAAATGAGCTCAGATACCGTTCCATAAACCCAATATGTAATAGAAAGACCTACTCCTTGCTCAGTGAACTGGACTCCACACCCCCTATTCACCGCACAAGAATATATCTGACTAGTAAGAATCATAAAACCTATGTATTGATATCTCTCTGGAAGTGAGTCAAGTGGGTGTAAAGCGGCAGAAACACAGCCGTGAAAAGCAGCTAAACCCCATTATAAAAATAAATTACTTTTAAAAACCCGTGAAACACAGACAGTGAAAGAGAGAGAAATTCTTACAAAATTCGTTCAGGGGCTGTGATGCAACCTGGATTGACCATATCTAGACCCACAGCTGGATGAGACATAAGGGTGGACACTCTCGGGGCTGAGAGGTTTGGTGAGGTTGGGGGAGCAAACGCAGAGCCTTTAAAGTAATACTGCCTGTTACCCATCCCATGGGTCCCAAATCTCCAGGTTCAAGGGCATCTTCCTACCTCGAAAACATGCATGAGAAACCCAGAAGGTGGTACACCGTGTGATCGGGAAAGGTTTCTAAAACGCACCTCATTTCTCATCTCCTTGTGCTCGGGTTCGCCATTCCAGCCGCTTTACTAGCAATCTCCCTCCTTGGAGAATCAGCACCTGTAACCTCCCGTTCCGTACAGCTTGCAATTTGTCCTGAGGATGAACGGGAAGAGGGGGAGCCAATGAGAGACTAGCTCTAGGTGTTGGGACAGGCACAGGTCACTCTATTTTCCCATCAGGAAGAAGAATTAACCACAGGCTCAGCCTGCCGCCCGGAAGCAGAATAGGGCCTGAGGCAATCCTGCGCTTTTGCGGCCAGCTCCCAAAAAAGCGAGTTGAAAAATGGAGCTCAGGGGCACTGCAATTCACAAACCTGCAGAGTTATAAATGATAACTCTCGTCCACAAATATATTGAGGGAAGGCAACGAAGAGGATCTGAAAGCAAGGCAGAATTGCAGGAAACAGATTTCAGGAGGTCGATTCCAATCGCCTTTAAAGCACATGAAAAGCGGCAAAACGTCGACAATGATGCCCTTGGCCAAAAAGGGCGTATGCGTTTTTTCCTGAATATATTCAGGAAAAAACGCATACGCCCTTTTTGGCCAACCAAGCAACCTGGAAAGGCAAATCAGCGCTACAAAGAAGTCTCGCTTCCCATCGGTCAAAAGGGCCATGCGGAAAAAACTGTCAAAACCAGAAATGCAGGACAGGCCATGGAGAAATGGGAGCCTTGCTACGCTGATGGGCGGGATGTAAATTGCCAACAGCCACTCTGGAGAAGTGTACGGTGTGTCCTGAAACATCGAAAAAACACAGCTTAGAGCGCATAGGGCACTTCCACTCATGGGCATATAAATTGGGAAAACTAAAAATCAGCAAGACACAGGCACCACAAAGTTTAGGGCTGCTCTGTTGACAAGAACCTCCACTTCATGACACCTCAAATATCCCAGGAAAGAGAAAAATGGATAAAGAAGTGGTGGTCCTTATGTACAATGGAATATCACTCAGCCATGAAATCAATGTCATAAGGCTAGTAGCAGCATGATGAGTGGCTTTAGCTACGACGATTCTAAGTGAAATAAGTCACACAGAAAAAGACACTTATCATAAGCTATCACTTATAGAGGGAATGTAAAAACCGCTACACTTGAACTGAATTACAAAACAGAACAGAGTCACAAGTTTACAAAACACACTATGGCTGCTTAACGGGAAAGGTGGGGTGGGGTGATGCATAAAACAAGGGTTTCAAATGAGCTCAGATACCGTTCCATAAACCCAATATGTAATAGAAAGACCTACTCCTTGCTCAGTGAACTGGACTCCACACCCCCTATTCACCGCACAAGAATATATCTGACTAGTAAGAATCTTAAAACCTATGTATTGATATCTCTCTGGAAGTGAGTCAAGTGGGTGTAAAGCGGCAGAAACACAGCCGTGAAAAGCAGCTAAACCCCATTATAAAAATAAATTACTTTTAAAAACCCGTGAAACACAGACAGTGAAAGAGAGAGAAATTCTTACAAAATTTGTTCAGGGGCTGTGATGCAACCTGGATTGACCATATCTAGACCCACAGCTGGATGAGACATAAGGGTGGACACTCTCGGGGCTGAGAGGTTTGGTGAGGTTGGGGGAGCAAACGCAGAGCCTTTAAAGTAATACTGCCTGTTACCCATCCCATGGGTCCCAAATCTCCAGGTTCAAGGGCATCTTCCTACCTCGAAAACATGCATGAGAAACCCAGAAGGTGGTACACCATGTGATCGGGAAAGGTTTCTAAAACGCACCTCATTTCTCATCTCCTTGTGCTCGGGTTCGCCATTCCAGCCGCTTTACTAGCAATCTCCCTCCTTGGAGAATCAGCACCTGTAACCTCCCGTTCCGTACAGCTTGCAATTTGTCCTGAGGATGAACGGGAAGAGGGGGAGCCAATGAGAGACTAGCTCTAGGTGTTGGGACAGGCACAGGTCACTCTATTTTCCCATCAGGAAGAAGAATTAACCACAGGCTCAGCCTGCCGCCCGGAAGCAGAATAGGGCCTGAGGCAATCCTGCGCTTTTGCGGCCAGCTCCCAAAAAAGCGAGTTGAAAAATGGAGCTCAGGGGCACTGCAATTCACAAACCTGCAGAGTTATAAATGATAACTCTCGTCCACAAATATATTGAGGGAAGGCAACGAAGAGGATCTGAAAGCAAGGCAGAATTGCAGGAAACAGATTTCAGGAGGTCGATTCGAATCGCCTTTAAAGCACATGAAAAGCGGCAAAACGTCGACAATGATGCCCTTGGCCAAAAAGGGCGTATGCGTTTTTTCCTGAATATATTCAGGAAAAAACGCATACGCCCTTTTTGGCCAACCAAGCAACCTGGAAAGGCAAATCAGCGCTACAAAGAAGTCTCGCTTCCCATCGGTCAAAAGGGCCATGCGGAAAAAAGTGTCAAAACCAGAAATGCAGGACAGGCCATGGAGAAATGGGAGCCTTGCTACGCTGATGGGCGGGATGTAAATTGCCAACAGCCACTCTGGAGAAGGGTACGGTGTGTCCTGAAACATCGAAAAAACACAGCTTAGAGCGCATAGGGCACTTCCACTCATGGGCGTATAAATTGGGAAAACTAAAAATCAGCAAGACACAGGCACCCCAAAGTTTAGGGCTGCTCTGTTGACAAGAACCTCCACTTCATGACACCTCAAATATCCCAGGAAAGAGAAAAATGGATAAAGAAGTGGTGGTCCTTATGTACAATGGAATATCACTCAGCCATGAAATCAATGTCATAAGGCTAGTAGCAGCATGATGAGGGGCTTTAGCTACGACGATTCTAAGTGAAATAAGTCACACAGAAAAAGACACTTATCATAAGCTATCACTTATAGAGGGAATGTAAAAACCGCTACACTTGAACTGAATTACAAAACAGAACAGAGTCACAAGTTTACAAAACACACTATGGCTGCTTAACGGGAAAGGTGGGGTGGGGTGATGCATAAAACAAGGGTTTCAAATGAGCTCAGATACCGTTCCATAAACCCAATATGTAATAGAAAGACCTACTCCTTGCTCAGTGAACTGGACTCCACACCCCCTATTCACCGCACAAGAATATATCTGACTAGTAAGAATCTTAAAACCTATGTATTGATATCTCTCTGGAAGTGAGTCAAGTGGCTGTAAAGCGGCAGAAACACAGCCGTGAAAAGCAGCTAAACCCCATTATAAAAATAAATTACTTTTAAAAACCCGTGAAACACAGACAGTGAAAGAGAGAGAAATTCTTACAAAATTCGTTCAGGGGCTGTGATGCAACCTGGATTGACCATATCTAGACCCACAGCTGGATGAGACATAAGGGTGGACACTCTCGGGGCTGAGAGGTTTGGTGAGGTTGGGGGAGCAAACGCAGAGCCTTTAAAGTAATACTGCCTGTTACCCATCCCATGGGTCCCAAATCTCCAGGTTCAAGGGCATCTTCCTACCTCGAAAACATGCATGAGAAACCCAGAAGGTGGTACACCGTGTGATCGGGAAAGGTTTCTAAAACGCACCTCATTTCTCATCTCCTTGTGCTCGGGTTCGCCATTCCAGCCGCTTTACTAGCAATCTCCCTCCTTGGAGAATCAGCACCTGTAACCTCCCGTTCCGTACAGCTTGCAATTTGTCCTGAGGATGAACGGGAAGAGGGGGAGCCAATGAGAGACTAGCTCTAGGTGTTGGGACAGGCACAGGTCACTCTATTTTCCCATCAGGAAGAAGAATTAACCACAGGCTCAGCCTGCCGCCCGGAAGCAGAATAGGGCCTGAGGCAATCCTGCGCTTTTGCGGCCAGCTCCAAAAAAGCGAGTTGAAAAATGGAGCTCAGGGGCACTGCAATTCACAAACCTGCAGAGTTATAAATGATAACTCTCGTCCACAAATATATTGAGGGAAGGCAACGAAGAGGATCTGAAAGCAAGGCAGAATTGCAGGAAACAGATTTCAGGAGGTCGATTCCAATCGCCTTTAAAGCACATGAAAAGCGGCAAAACGTCGACAATGATGCCCTTGGCCAAAAAGGGCGTATGCGTTTTTTCCTGAATATATTCAGGAAAAAACGCATACGCCCTTTTTGGCCAACCAAGCAACCTGGAAAGGCAAATCAGCGCTACAAAGAAGTCTCGCTTCCCATCGGTCAAAAGGGCCATGCGGAAAAAACTGTCAAAACCAGAAATGCAGGACAGGCCATGGAGAAATGGGAGCCTTGCTACGCTGATGGGCGGGATGTAAATTGCCAACAGCCACTCTGGAGAAGTGTACGGTGTGTCCTGAAACATCGAAAAAACACAGCTTAGAGCGCATAGGGCACTTCCACTCATGGGCATATAAATTGGGAAAACTAAAAATCAGCAAGACACAGGCACCACAAAGTTTAGGGCTGCTCTGTTGACAAGAACCTCCACTTCATGACACCTCAAATATCCCAGGAAAGAGAAAAATGGATAAAGAAGTGGTGGTCCTTATGTACAATGGAATATCACTCAGCCATGAAATCAATGTCATAAGGCTAGTAGCAGCATGATGAGTGGCTTTAGCTACGACGATTCTAAGTGAAATAAGTCACACAGAAAAAGACACTTATCATAAGCTATCACTTATAGAGGGAATGTAAAAACCGCTACACTTGAACTGAATTACAAAACAGAACAGAGTCACAAGTTTACAAAACACACTATGGCTGCTTAACGGGAAAGGTGGGGTGGGGTGATGCATAAAACAAGGGTTTCAAATGAGCTCAGATACCGTTCCATAAACCCAATATGTAATAGAAAGACCTACTCCTTGCTCAGTGAACTGGACTCCACACCCCCTATTCACCGCACAAGAATATATCTGACTAGTAAGAATCTTAAAACCTATGTATTGATATCTCTCTGGAAGTGAGTCAAGTGGGTGTAAAGCGGCAGAAACACAGCCGTGAAAAGCAGCTAAACCCCATTATAAAAATAAATTACTTTTAAAAACCCGTGAAACACAGACAGTGAAAGAGAGAGAAATTCTTACAAAATTCGTTCAGGGGCTGTGATGCAACCTGGATTGACCATATCTAGACCCACAGCTGGATGAGACATAAGGGTGGACACTCTCGGGGCTGAGAGGTTTGGTGAGGTTGGGGGAGCAAACGCAGAGCCTTTAAAGTAATACTGCCTGTTACCCATCCCATGGGTCCCAAATCTCCAGGTTCAAGGGCATCTTCCTACCTCGAAAACATGCATGAGAAACCCAGAAGGTGGTACACCATGTGATCGGGAAAGGTTTCTAAAACGCACCTCATTTCTCATCTCCTTGTGCTCGGGTTCGCCATTCCAGCCGCTTTACTAGCAATCTCCCTCCTTGGAGAATCAGCACCTGTAACCTCCCGTTCCGTACAGCTTGCAATTTGTCCTGAGGATGAACGGGAAGAGGGGGAGCCAATGAGAGACTAGCTCTAGGTGTTGGGACAGGCACAGGTCACTCTATTTTCCCATCAGGAAGAAGAATTAACCACAGGCTCAGCCTGCCGCCCGGAAGCAGAATAGGGCCTGAGGCAATCCTGCGCTTTTGCGGCCAGCTCCCAAAAAAGCGAGTTGAAAAATGGAGCTCAGGGGCACTGCAATTCACAAACCTGCAGAGTTATAAATGATAACTCTCGTCCACAAATATATTGAGGGAAGGCAACGAAGAGGATCTGAAAGCAAGGCAGAATTGCAGGAAACAGATTTCAGGAGGTCGATTCCAATCGCCTTTAAAGCACATGAAAAGCGGCAAAACGTCGACAATGATGCCCTTGGCCAAAAAGGGCGTATGCGTTTTTTCCTGAATATATTCAGGAAAAAACGCATACGCCCTTTTTGGCCAACCAAGCAACCTGGAAAGGCAAATCAGCGCTACAAAGAAGTCTCGCTTCCCATCGGTCAAAAGGGCCATGCGGAAAAAAGTGTCAAAACCAGAAATGCAGGACAGGCCATGGAGAAATGGGAGCCTTGCTACGCTGATGGGCGGGATGTAAATTGCCAACAGCCACTCTGGAGAAGGGTACGGTGTGTCCTGAAACATCGAAAAAACACAGCTTAGAGCGCATAGGGCACTTCCACTCATGGGCGTATAAATTGGGAAAACTAAAAATCAGCAAGACACAGGCACCCCAAAGTTTAGGGCTGCTCTGTTGACAAGAACCTCCACTTCATGACACCTCAAATATCCCAGGAAAGAGAAAAATGGATAAAGAAGTGGTGGTCCTTATGTACAATGGAATATCACTCAGCCATGAAATCAATGTCATAAGGCTAGTAGCAGCATGATGAGTGGCTTTAGCTACGACGATTCTAAGTGAAATAAGTCACACAGAAAAAGACACTTATCATAAGCTATCACTTATAGAGGGAATGTAAAAACCGCTACACTTGAACTGAATTACAAAACAGAACAGAGTCACAAGTTTACAAAACACACTATGGCTGCTTAACGGGAAAGGTGGGGTGGGGTGATGCATAAAACAAGGGTTTCAAATGAGCTCAGATACCGTTCCATAAACCCAATATGTAATAGAAAGACCTACTCCTTGCTCAGTGAACTGGACTCCACACCCCCTATTCACCGCACAAGAATATATCTGACTAGTAAGAATCTTAAAACCTATGTATTGATATCTCTCTGGAAGTGAGTCAAGTGGCTGTAAAGCGGCAGAAACACAGCCGTGAAAAGCAGCTAAACCCCATTATAAAAATAAATTACTTTTAAAAACCCGTGAAACACAGACAGTGAAAGAGAGAGAAATTCTTACAAAATTCGTTCAGGGGCTGTGATGCAACCTGGATTGACCATATCTAGACCCACAGCTGGATGAGACATAAGGGTGGACACTCTCGGGGCTGAGAGGTTTGGTGAGGTTGGGGGAGCAAACGCAGAGCCTTTAAAGTAATACTGCCTGTTACCCATCCCATGGGTCCCAAATCTCCAGGTTCAAGGGCATCTTCCTACCTCGAAAACATGCATGAGAAACCCAGAAGGTGGTACACCGTGTGATCGGGAAAGGTTTCTAAAACGCACCTCATTTCTCATCTCCTTGTGCTCGGGTTCGCCATTCCAGCCGCTTTACTAGCAATCTCCCTCCTTGGAGAATCAGCACCTGTAACCTCCCGTTCCGTACAGCTTGCAATTTGTCCTGAGGATGAACGGGAAGAGGGGGAGCCAATGAGAGACTAGCTCTAGGTGTTGGGACAGGCACAGGTCACTCTATTTTCCCATCAGGAAGAAGAATTAACCACAGGCTCAGCCTGCCGCCCGGAAGCAGAATAGGGCCTGAGGCAATCCTGCGCTTTTGCGGCCAGCTCCCAAAAAAGCGAGTTGAAAAATGGAGCTCAGGGGCACTGCAATTCACAAACCTGCAGAGTTATAAATGATAACTCTCGTCCACAAATATATTGAGGGAAGGCAACGAAGAGGATCTGAAAGCAAGGCAGAATTGCAGGAAACAGATTTCAGGAGGTCGATTCCAATCGCCTTTAAAGCACATGAAAAGCGGCAAAACGTCGACAATGATGCCCTTGGCCAAAAAGGGCGTATGCGTTTTTTCCTGAATATATTCAGGAAAAAACGCATACGCCCTTTTTGGCCAACCAAGCAACCTGGAAAGGCAAATCAGCGCTACAAAGAAGTCTCGCTTCCCATCGGTCAAAAGGGCCATGCGGAAAAAAGTGTCAAAACCAGAAATGCAGGACAGGCCATGGAGAAATGGGAGCCTTGCTACGCTGATGGGCGGGATGTAAATTGCCAACAGCCACTCTGGAGAAGTGTACGGTGTGTCCTGAAACATCGAAAAAACACAGCTTAGAGCGCATAGGGCACTTCCACTCATGGGCGTATAAATTGGGAAAACTAAAAATCAGCAAGACACAGGCACCCCAAAGTTTAGGGCTGCTCTTTTGACAAGAACCTCCACTTCATGACACCTCAAATATCCCAGGAAAGAGAAAAATGGATAAAGAAGTGGTGGTCCTTATGTACAATGGAATATCACTCAGCCATGAAATCAATGTCATAAGGCTAGTAGCAGCATGATGAGTGGCTTTAGCTACGACGATTCTAAGTGAAATAAGTCACACAGAAAAAGACACTTATCATAAGCTATCACTTATAGAGGGAATGTAAAAACCGCTACACTTGAACTGAATTACAAAACAGAACAGAGTCACAAGTTTACAAAACACACTATGGCTGCTTAACGGGAAAGGTGGGGTGGGGTGATGCATAAAACAAGGGTTTCAAATGAGCTCAGATACCGTTCCATAAACCCAATATGTAATAGAAAGACCTACTCCTTGCTCAGTGAACTGGACTCCACACCCCCTATTCACCGCACAAGAATATATCTGACTAGTAAGAATCTTAAAACCTATGTATTGATATCTCTCTGGAAGTGAGTCAAGTGGCTGTAAAGCGGCAGAAACACAGCCGTGAAAAGCAGCTAAACCCCATTATAAAAATAAATTACTTTTAAAAACCCGTGAAACACAGACAGTGAAAGAGAGAGAAATTCTTACAAAATTCGTTCAGGGGCTGTGATGCAACCTGGATTGACCATATCTAGACCCACAGCTGGATGAGACATAAGGGTGGACACTCTCGGGGCTGAGAGGTTTGGTGAGGTTGGGGGAGCAAACGCAGAGCCTTTAAAGTAATACTGCCTGTTACCCATCCCATGGGTCCCAAATCTCCAGGTTCAAGGGCATCTTCCTACCTCGAAAACATGCATGAGAAACCCAGAAGGTGGTACACCGTGTGATCGGGAAAGGTTTCTAAAACGCACCTCATTTCTCATCTCCTTGTGCTCGGGTTCGCCATTCCAGCCGCTTTACTAGCAATCTCCCTCCTTGGAGAATCAGCACCTGTAACCTCCCGTTCCGTACAGCTTGCAATTTGTCCTGAGGATGAACGGGAAGAGGGGGAGCCAATGAGAGACTAGCTCTAGGTGTTGGGACAGGCACAGGTCACTCTATTTTCCCATCAGGAAGAAGAATTAACCACAGGCTCAGCCTGCCGCCCGGAAGCAGAATAGGGCCTGAGGCAATCCTGCGCTTTTGCGGCCAGCTCCCAAAAAAGCGAGTTGAAAAATGGAGCTCAGGGGCACTGCAATTCACAAACCTGCAGAGTTATAAATGATAACTCTCGTCCACAAATATATTGAGGGAAGGCAACGAAGAGGATCTGAAAGCAAGGCAGAATTGCAGGAAACAGATTTCAGGAGGTCGATTCGAATCGCCTTTAAAGCACATGAAAAGCGGCAAAACGTCGACAATGATGCCCTTGGCCAAAAAGGGCGTATGCGTTTTTTCCTGAATATATTCAGGAAAAAACGCATACGCCCTTTTTGGCCAACCAAGCAACCTGGAAAGGCAAATCAGCGCTACAAAGAAGTCTCGCTTCCCATCGGTCAAAAGGGCCATGCGGAAAAAAGTGTCAAAACCAGAAATGCAGGACAGGCCATGGAGAAATGGGAGCCTTGCTACGCTGATGGGCGGGATGTAAATTGCCAACAGCCACTCTGGAGAAGTGTACGGTGTGTCCTGAAACATCGAAAAAACACAGCTTAGAGCGCATAGGGCACTTCCACTCATGGGCGTATAAATTGGGAAAACTAAAAATCAGCAAGACACAGGCACCCCAAAGTTTAGGGCTGCTCTGTTGACAAGAACCTCCACTTCATGACACCTCAAATATCCCAGGAAAGAGAAAAATGGATAAAGAAGTGGTGGTCCTTATGTACAATGGAATATCACTCAGCCATGAAATCAATGTCATAAGGCTAGTAGCAGCATGATGAGTGGCTTTAGCTACGACGATTCTAAGTGAAATAAGTCACACAGAAAAAGACACTTATCATAAGCTATCACTTATAGAGGGAATGTAAAAACCGCTACACTTGAACTGAATTACAAAACAGAACAGAGTCACAAGTTTACAAAACACACTATGGCTGCTTAACGGGAAAGGTGGGGTGGGGTGATGCATAAAACAAGGGTTTCAAATGAGCTCAGATACCGT
The DNA here is from genome assembly GCF_965194805.1 of Balaenoptera borealis. Lineage (NCBI taxonomy): Eukaryota > Metazoa > Chordata > Mammalia > Artiodactyla > Balaenopteridae > Balaenoptera > Balaenoptera borealis. Next base: position 105,122 of record NW_028123155.1, read on the forward strand.
TCCATAAACCCAATATGTAATAGAAAGACCTACTCCTTGCTCAGTGAACTGGACTCCACACCCCCTATTCACCGCACAAGAATATATCTGACAAGTAAGAATCTTAAAACCTATGTATTGATATCTCTCTGGAAGTGAGTCAAGTGGCTGTAAAGCGGCAGAAACACAGCCGTGAAAAGCAGCTAAACCCCATTATAAAAATAAATTACTTTTAAAAACCCGTGAAACACAGACAGTGAAAGAGAGAGAAATTCTTACAAAATTCGTTCAGGGGCTGTGATGCAACCTGGATTGACCATATCTAGACCCACAGCTGGATGAGACATAAGGGTGGACACTCTCGGGGCTGAGAGGTTTGGTGAGGTTGGGGGAGCAAACGCAGAGCCTTTAAAGTAATACTGCCTGTTACCCATCCCATGGGTCCCAAATCTCCAGGTTCAAGGGCATCTTCCTACCTCGAAAACATGCATGAGAAACCCAGAAGGTGGTACACCGTGTGATCGGGAAAGGTTTCTAAAACGCACCTCATTTCTCATCTCCTTGTGCTCGGGTTCGCCATTCCAGCCGCTTTACTAGCAATCTCCCTCCTTGGAGAATCAGCACCTGTAACCTCCCGTTCCGTACAGCTTGCAATTTGTCCTGAGGATGAACGGGAAGAGGGGGAGCCAATGAGAGACTAGCTCTAGGTGTTGGGACAGGCACAGGTCACTCTATTTTCCCATCAGGAAGAAGAATTAACCACAGGCTCAGCCTGCCGCCCGGAAGCAGAATAGGGCCTGAGGCAATCCTGCGCTTTTGCGGCCAGCTCCCAAAAAAGCGAGTTGAAAAATGGAGCTCAGGGGCACTGCAATTCACAAACCTGCAGAGTTATAAATGATAACTCTCGTCCACAAATATATTGAGGGAAGGCAACGAAGAGGATCTGAAAGCAAGGCAGAATTGCAGGAAACAGATTTCAGGAGGTCGATTCCAATCGCCTTTAAAGCACATGAAAAGCGGCAAAACGTCGACAATGATGCCCTTGGCCAAAAAGGGCGTATGCGTTTTTTCCTGAATATATTCAGGAAAAAACGCATACGCCCTTTTTGGCCAACCAAGCAACCTGGAAAGGCAAATCAGCGCTACAAAGAAGTCTCGCTTCCCATCGGTCAAAAGGGCCATGCGGAAAAAAGTGTCAAAACCAGAAATGCAGGACAGGCCATGGAGAAATGGGAGCCTTGCTACGCTGATGGGCGGGATGTAAATTGCCAACAGCCACTCTGGAGAAGTGTACGGTGTGTCCTGAAACATCGAAAAAACACAGCTTAGAGCGCATAGGGCACTTCCACTCATGGGCGTATAAATTGGGAAAACTAAAAATCAGCAAGACACAGGCACCCCAAAGTTTAGGGCTGCTCTGTTGACAAGAACCTCCACTTCATGACACCTCAAATATCCCAGGAAAGAGAAAAATGGATAAAGAAGTGGTGGTCCTTATGTACAATGGAATATCACTCAGCCATGAAATCAATGTCATAAGGCTAGTAGCAGCATGATGAGTGGCTTTAGCTACGACGATTCTAAGTGAAATAAGTCACACAGAAAAAGACACTTATCATAAGCTATCACTTATAGAGGGAATGTAAAAACCGCTACACTTGAACTGAATTACAAAACAGAACAGAGTCACAAGTTTACAAAACACACTATGGCTGCTTAACGGGAAAGGTGGGGTGGGGTGATGCATAAAACAAGGGTTTCAAATGAGCTCAGATACCGTTCCATAAACCCAATATGTAATAGAAAGACCTACTCCTTGCTCAGTGAACTGGACTCCACACCCCCTATTCACCGCACAAGAATATATCTGACTAGTAAGAATCTTAAAACCTATGTATTGATATCTCTCTGGAAGTGAGTCAAGTGGGTGTAAAGCGGCAGAAACACAGCCGTGAAAAGCAGCTAAACCCCATTATAAAAATAAATTACTTTTAAAAACCCGTGAAACACAGACAGTGAAAGAGAGAGAAATTCTTACAAAATTCGTTCAGGGGCTGTGATGCAACCTGGATTGACCATATCTAGACCCACAGCTGGATGAGACATAAGGGTGGACACTCTCGGGGCTGAGAGGTTTGGTGAGGTTGGGGGAGCAAACGCAGAGCCTTTAAAGTAATACTGCCTGTTACCCATCCCATGGGTCCCAAATCTCCAGGTTCAAGGGCATCTTCCTACCTCGAAAACATGCATGAGAAACCCAGAAGGTGGTACACCGTGTGATCGGGAAAGGTTTCTAAAACGCACCTCATTTCTCATCTCCTTGTGCTCGGGTTCGCCATTCCAGCCGCTTTACTAGCAATCTCCCTCCTTGGAGAATCAGCACCTGTAACCTCCCGTTCCGTACAGCTTGCAATTTGTCCTGAGGATGAACGGGAAGAGGGGGAGCCAATGAGAGACTAGCTCTAGGTGTTGGGACAGGCACAGGTCACTCTATTTTCCCATCAGGAAGAAGAATTAACCACAGGCTCAGCCTGCCGCCCGGAAGCAGAATAGGGCCTGAGGCAATCCTGCGCTTTTGCGGCCAGCTCCCAAAAAAGCGAGTTGAAAAATGGAGCTCAGGGGCACTGCAATTCACAAACCTGCAGAGTTATAAATGATAACTCTCGTCCACAAATATATTGAGGGAAGGCAACAAAGAGGATCTGAAAGCAAGGCAGAATTGCAGGAAACAGATTTCAGGAGGTCGATTCCAATCGCCTTTAAAGCACATGAAAAGCGGCAAAACGTCGACAATGATGCCCTTGGCCAAAAAGGGCGTATGCGTTTTTTCCTGAATATATTCAGGAAAAAACGCATACGCCCTTTTTGGCCAACCAAGCAACCTGGAAAGGCAAATCAGCGCTACAAAGAAGTCTCGCTTCCCATCGGTCAAAAGGGCCATGCGGAAAAAAGTGTCAAAACCAGAAATGCAGGACAGGCCATGGAGAAATGGGAGCCTTGCTACGCTGATGGGCGGGATGTAAATTGCCAACAGCCACTCTGGAGAAGTGTACGGTGTGTCCTGAAACATCGAAAAAACACAGCTTAGAGCGCATAGGGCACTTCCACTCATGGGCGTATAAATTGGGAAAACTAAAAATCAGCAAGACACAGGCACCCCAAAGTTTAGGGCTGCTCTGTTGACAAGAACCTCCACTTCATGACACCTCAAATATCCCAGGAAAGAGAAAAATGGATAAAGAAGTGGTGGTCCTTATGTACAATGGAATATCACTCAGCCATGAAATCAATGTCATAAGGCTAGTAGCAGCATGATGAGTGGCTTTAGCTACGACGATTCTAAGTGAAATAAGTCACACAGAAAAAGACACTTATCATAAGCTATCACTTATAGAGGGAATGTAAAAACCGCTACACTTGAACTGAATTACAAAACAGAACAGAGTCACAAGTTTACAAAACACACTATGGCTGCTTAACGGGAAAGGTGGGGTGGGGTGATGCATAAAACAAGGGTTTCAAATGAGCTCAGATACCGTTCCATAAACCCAATATGTAATAGAAAGACCTACTCCTTGCTCAGTGAACTGGACTCCACACCCCCTATTCACCGCACAAGAATATATCTGACTAGTAAGAATCTTAAAACCTATGTATTGATATCTCTCTGGAAGTGAGTCAAGTGGGTGTAAAGCGGCAGAAACACAGCCGTGAAAAGCAGCTAAACCCCATTATAAAAATAAATTACTTTTAAAAACCCGTGAAACACAGACAGTGAAAGAGAGAGAAATTCTTACAAAATTCGTTCAGGGGCTGTGATGCAACCTGGATTGACCATATCTAGACCCACAGCTGGATGAGACATAAGGGTGGACACTCTCGGGGCTGAGAGGTTTGGTGAGGTTGGGGGAGCAAACGCAGAGCCTTTAAAGTAATACTGCCTGTTACCCATCCCATGGGTCCCAAATCTCCAGGTTCAAGGGCATCTTCCTACCTCGAAAACATGCATGAGAAACCCAGAAGGTGGTACACCGTGTGATCGGGAAAGGTTTCTAAAACGCACCTCATTTCTCATCTCCTTGTGCTCGGGTTCGCCATTCCAGCCGCTTTACTAGCAATCTCCCTCCTTGGAGAATCAGCACCTGTAACCTCCCGTTCCGTACAGCTTGCAATTTGTCCTGAGGATGAACGGGAAGAGGGGGAGCCAATGAGAGACTAGCTCTAGGTGTTGGGACAGGCACAGGTCACTCTATTTTCCCATCAGGAAGAAGAATTAACCACAGGCTCAGCCTGCCGCCCGGAAGCAGAATAGGGCCTGAGGCAATCCTGCGCTTTTGCGGCCAGCTCCCAAAAAAGCGAGTTGAAAAATGGAGCTCAGGGGCACTGCAATTCACAAACCTGCAGAGTTATAAATGATAACTCTCGTCCACAAATATATTGAGGGAAGGCAACGAAGAGGATCTGAAAGCAAGGCAGAATTGCAGGAAACAGATTTCAGGAGGTCGATTCCAATCGCCTTTAAAGCACATGAAAAGCGGCAAAACGTCGACAATGATGCCCTTGGCCAAAAAGGGCGTATGCGTTTTTTCCTGAATATATTCAGGAAAAAACGCATACGCCCTTTTTGGCCAACCAAGCAACCTGGAAAGGCAAATCAGCGCTACAAAGAAGTCTCGCTTCCCATCGGTCAAAAGGGCCATGCGGAAAAAAGTGTCAAAACCAGAAATGCAGGACAGGCCATGGAGAAATGGGAGCCTTGCTACGCTGATGGGCGGGATGTAAATTGCCAACAGCCACTCTGGAGAAGGGTACGGTGTGTCCTGAAACATCGAAAAAACACAGCTTAGAGCGCATAGGGCACTTCCACTCATGGGCGTATAAATTGGGAAAACTAAAAATCAGCAAGACACAGGCACCCCAAAGTTTAGGGCTGCTCTTTTGACAAGAACCTCCACTTCATAACACCTCTAATATCCCAGGAAAGAGAAAAATGGATAAAGAAGTGGTGGTCCTTATGTACAATGGAATATCACTCAGCCATGAAATCAATGTCATAAGGCTAGTAGCAGCATGATGAGTGGCTTTAGCTACGACGATTCTAAGTGAAATAAGTCACACAGAAAAAGACACTTATCATAAGCTATCACTTATAGAGGGAATGTAAAAACCGCTACACTTGAACTGAATTACAAAACAGAACAGAGTCACAAGTTTACAAAACACACTATGGCTGCTTAACGGGAAAGGTGGGGTGGGGTGATGCATAAAACAAGGGTTTCAAATGAGCTCAGATACCGTTCCATAAACCCAATATGTAATAGAAAGACCTACTCCTTGCTCAGTGAACTGGACTCCACACCCCCTATTCACCGCACAAGAATATATCTGACTAGTAAGAATCTTAAAACCTATGTATTGATATCTCTCTGGAAGTGAGTCAAGTGGCTGTAAAGCGGCAGAAACACAGCCGTGAAAAGCAGCTAAACCCCATTATAAAAATAAATTACTTTTAAAAACCCGTGAAACACAGACAGTGAAAGAGAGAGAAATTCTTACAAAATTCGTTCAGGGGCTGTGATGCAACCTGGATTGACCATATCTAGACCCACAGCTGGATGAGACATAAGGGTGGACACTCTCGGGGCTGAGAGGTTTGGTGAGGTTGGGGGAGCAAACGCAGAGCCTTTAAAGTAATACTGCCTGTTACCCATCCCATGGGTCCCAAATCTCCAGGTTCAAGGGCATCTTCCTACCTCGAAAACATGCATGAGAAACCCAGAAGGTGGTACACCGTGTGATCGGGAAAGGTTTCTAAAACGCACCTCATTTCTCATCTCCTTGTGCTCGGGTTCGCCATTCCAGCCGCTTTACTAGCAATCTCCCTCCTTGGAGAATCAGCACCTGTAACCTCCCGTTCCGTACAGCTTGCAATTTGTCCTGAGGATGAACGGGAAGAGGGGGAGCCAATGAGAGACTAGCTCTAGGTGTTGGGACAGGCACAGGTCACTCTATTTTCGCATCAGGAAGAAGAATTAACCACAGGCTCAGCCTGCCGCCCGGAAGCAGAATAGGGCCTGAGGCAATCCTGCGCTTTTGCGGCCAGCTCCCAAAAAAGCGAGTTGAAAAATGGAGCTCAGGGGCACTGCAATTCACAAACCTGCAGAGTTATAAATGATAACTCTCGTCCACAAATATATTGAGGGAAGGCAACGAAGAGGATCTGAAAGCAAGGCAGAATTGCAGGAAACAGATTTCAGGAGGTCGATTCCAATCGCCTTTAAAGCACATGAAAAGCGGCAAAACGTTGACAATGATGCCCTTGGCCAAAAAGGGCGTATGCGTTTTTTCCTGAATATATTCAGGAAAAAACGCATACGCCCTTTTTGGCCAACCAAGCAACCTGGAAAGGCAAATCAGCGCTACAAAGAAGTCTCGCTTCCCATCGGTCAAAAGGGCCATGCGGAAAAAACTGTCAAAACCAGAAATGCAGGACAGGCCATGGAGAAATGGGAGCCTTGCTACGCTGATGGGCGGGATGTAAATTGCCAACAGCCACTCTGGAGAAGGGTACGGTGTGTCCTGAAACATCGAAAAAACACAGCTTAGAGCGCATAGGGCACTTCCACTCATGGGCGTATAAATTGGGAAAACTAAAAATCAGCAAGACACAGGCACCCCAAAGTTTAGGGCTGCTCTTTTGACAAGAACCTCCACTTCATGACACCTCAAATATCCCAGGAAAGAGAAAAATGGATAAAGAAGTGGTGGTCCTTATGTACAATGGAATATCACTCAGCCATGAAATCAATGTCATAAGGCTAGTAGCAGCATGATGAGTGGCTTTAGCTACGACGATTCTAAGTGAAATAAGTCACACAGAAAAAGACACTTATCATAAGCTATCACTTATAGAGGGAATGTAAAAACCGCTACACTTGAACTGAATTACAAAACAGAACAGAGTCACAAGTTTACAAAACACACTATGGCTGCTTAACGGGAAAGGTGGGGTGGGGTGATGCATAAAACAAGGGTTTCAAATGAGCTCAGATACCGTTCCATAAACCCAATATGTAATAGAAAGACCTACTCCTTGCTCAGTGAACTGGACTCCACACCCCCTATTCACCGCACAAGAATATATCTGACTAGTAAGAATCTTAAAACCTATGTATTGATATCTCTCTGGAAGTGAGTCAAGTGGCTGTAAAGCGGCAGAAACACAGCCGTGAAAAGCAGCTAAACCCCATTATAAAAATAAATTACTTTTAAAAACCCGTGAAACAAAGACAGTGAAAGAGAGAGAAATTCTTACAAAATTCGTTCAGGGGCTGTGATGCAACCTGGATTGACCATATCTAGACCCACAGCTGGATGAGACATAAGGGTGGACACTCTCGGGGCTGAGAGGTTTGGTGAGGTTGGGGGAGCAAACGCAGAGCCTTTAAAGTAATACTGCCTGTTACCCATCCCATGGGTCCCAAATCTCCAGGTTCAAGGGCATCTTCCTACCTCGAAAACATGCATGAGAAACCCAGAAGGTGGTACACCATGTGATCGGGAAAGGTTTCTAAAACGCACCTCATTTCTCATCTCCTTGTGGTCGGGTTCGCCATTCCAGCCGCTTTACTAGCAATCTCCCTCCTTGGAGAATCAGCACCTTTAACCTCCCGTTCCGTACAGCTTGCAATTTGTCCTGAGGATGAACGGGAAGAGGGGGAGCCAATGAGAGACTAGCTCTAGGTGTTGGGACAGGCACAGGTCACTCTATTTTCCCATCAGGAAGAAGAATTAACCACAGGCTCAGCCTGCCGCCCGGAACCAGAATAGGGCCTGAGGCAATCCTGCGCTTTTGCGGCCAGCTCCCAAAAAAGCGAGTTGAAAAATGGAGCTCAGGGGCACTGCAATTCACAAACCTGCAGAGTTATAAATGATAACTCTCGTCCACAAATATATTGAGGGAAGGCAACGAAGAGGATCTGAAAGCAAGGCAGAATTGCAGGAAACAGATTTCAGGAGGTCGATTCCAATCGCCTTTAAAGCACATGAAAAGCGGCAAAACGTCGACAATGATGCCCTTGGCCAAAAAGGGCGTATGCGTTTTTTCCTGAATATATTCAGGAAAAAACGCATACGCCCTTTTTGGCCAACCAAGCAACCTGGAAAGGCAAATCAGCGCTACAAAGAAGTCTCGCTTCCCATCGGTCAAAAGGGCCATGCGGAAAAAAGTGTCAAAACCAGAAATGCAGGACAGGCCATGGAGAAATGGGAGCCTTGCTACGCTGATGGGCGGGATGTAAATTGCCAACAGCCACTCTGGAGAAGTGTACGGTGTGTCCTGAAACATCGAAAAAACACAGCTTAGAGCGCATAGGGCACTTCCACTCATGGGCGTATAAATTGGGAAAACTAAAAATCAGCAAGACACAGGCACCCCAAAGTTTAGGGCTGCTCTGTTGACAAGAACCTCCACTTCATGACACCTCAAATATCCCAGGAAAGAGAAAAATGGATAAAGAAGTGGTGGTCCTTATGTACAATGGAATATCACTCAGCCATGAAATCAATGTCATAAGGCTAGTAGCAGCATGATGAGTGGCTTTAGCTACGACGATTCTAAGTGAAATAAGTCACACAGAAAAAGACACTTATCATAAGCTATCACTTATAGAGGGAATGTAAAAACCGCTACACTTGAACTGAATTACAAAACAGAACAGAGTCACAAGTTTACAAAACACACTATGGCTGCTTAACGGGAAAGGTGGGGTGGGGTGATGCATAAAACAAGGGTTTCAAATGAGCTCAGATACCGTTCCATAACCCAATATGTAATAGAAAGACCTACTCCTTGCTCAGTGAACTGGACTCCACACCCCCTATTCACCGCACAAGAATATATCTGACTAGTAAGAATCTTAAAACCTATGTATTGATATCTCTCTGGAAGTGAGTCAAGTGGGTGTAAAGCGGCAGAAACACAGCCGTGAAAAGCAGCTAAACCCCATTATAAAAATAAATTACTTTTAAAAACCCGTGAAACACAGACAGTGAAAGAGAGAGAAATTCTTACAAAATTCGTTCAGGGGCTGTGATGCAACCTGGATTGACCATATCTAGACCCACAGCTGGATGAGACATAAGGGTGGACACTCTTGGGGCTGAGAGGTTTGGTGAGGTTGGGGGCGCAAACGCAGAGCCTTTAAAGTAATACTGCCTGTTACCCATCCCATGGGTCCCAAATCTCCAGGTTCAAGGGCATCTTCCTACCTCGAAAACATGCATGAGAAACCCAGAAGGTGGTACACCGTGTGATCGGGAAAGGTTTCTAAAACGCACCTCATTTCTCATCTCCTTGTGCTCGGGTTCGCCATTCCAGCCGCTTTACTAGCAATCTCCCTCCTTGGAGAATCAGCACCTGTAACCTCCCGTTCCGTACAGCTTGCAATTTGTCCTGAGGATGAACGGGAAGAGGGGGAGCCAATGAGAGACTAGCTCTAGGTGTTGGGACAGGCACAGGTCACTCTATTTTCCCATCAGGAAGAAGAATTAACCACAGGCTCAGCCTGCCGCCCGGAAGCAGAATAGGGCCTGAGGCAATCCTGCGCTTTTGCGGCCAGCTCCCAAAAAAGCGAGTTGAAAAATGGAGCTCAGGGGCACTGCAATTCACAAACCTGCAGAGTTATAAATGATAACTCTCGTCCACAAATATATTGAGGGAAGGCAACGAAGAGGATCTGAAAGCAAGGCAGAATTGCAGGAAACAGATTTCAGGAGGTCGATTCCAATCGCCTTTAAAGCACATGAAAAGCGGCAAAACGTCGACAATGATGCCCTTGGCCAAAAAGGGCGTATGCGTTTTTTCCTGAATATATTCAGGAAAAAACGCATACGCCCTTTTTGGCCAACCAAGCAACCTGGAAAGGCAAATCAGCGCTACAAAGAAGTCTCGCTTCCCATCGGTCAAAAGGGCCATGCGGAAAAAAGTGTCAAAACCAGAAATGCAGGACAGGCCATGGAGAAATGGGAGCCTTGCTACGCTGATGGGCGGGATGTAAATTGCCAACAGCCACTCTGGAGAAGGGTACGGTGTGTCCTGAAACATCGAAAAAACACAGCTTAGAGCGCATAGGGCACTTCCACTCATGGGCATATAAATTGGGAAAACTAAAAATCAGCAAGACACAGGCACCCCAAAGTTTAGGGCTGCTCTTTTGACAAGAACCTCCACTTCATGACACCTCAAATATCCCAGGAAAGAGAAAAATGGATAAAGAAGTGGTGGTCCTTATGTACAATGGAATATCACTCAGCCATGAAATCAATGTCATAAGGCTAGTAGCAGCATGATGAGTGGCTTTAGCTACGACGATTCTAAGTGAAATAAGTCACACAGAAAAAGACACTTATCATAAGCTATCACTTATAGAGGGAATGTAAAAACCGCTACACTTGAACTGAATTACAAAACAGAACAGAGTCACACGTTTACAAAACACACTATGGCTGCTTAACGGGAAAGGTGGGGTGGGGTGATGCATAAAACAAGGGTTTCAAATGAGCTCAGATACCGTTCCATAAACCCAATATGTAATAGAAAGACCTACTCCTTGCTCAGTGAACTGGACTCCACACCCCCTATTCACCGCACAAGAATATATCTGACTAGTAAGAATCATAAAACCTATGTATTGATATCTCTCTGGAAGTGAGTCAAGTGGGTGTAAAGCGGCAGAAACACAGCCATGAAAAGCAGCTAAACCCCATTATAAAAATAAATTACTTTTAAAAACCCGTGAAACACAGACAGTGAAAGAGAGAGAAATTCTTACAAAATTCGTTCAGGGGCTGTGATGCAACCTGGATTGACCATATCTAGACCCACAGCTGGATGAGACATAAGGGTGGACACTCTCGGGGCTGAGAGGTTTGGTGAGGTTGGGGGAGCAAACGCAGAGCCTTTAAAGTAATACTGCCTGTTACCCATCCCATGGGTCCCAAATCTCCAGGTTCAAGGGCATCTTCCTACCTCGAAAACATGCATGAGAAACCCAGAAGGTGGTACACCGTGTGATCGGGAAAGGTTTCTAAAACGCACCTCATTTCTCATCTCCTTGTGCTCGGGTTCGCCATTCCAGCCGCTTTACTAGCAATCTCCCTCCTTGGAGAATCAGCACCTGTAACCTCCCGTTCCGTACAGCTTGCAATTTGTCCTGAGGATGAACGGGAAGAGGGGGAGCCAATGAGAGACTAGCTCTAGGTGTTGGGACAGGCACAGGTCACTCTATTTTCCCATCAGGAAGAAGAATTAACCACAGGCTCAGCCTGCCGCCCGGAAGCAGAATAGGGCCTGAGGCAATCCTGCGCTTTTGCGGCCAGCTCCCAAAAAAGCGAGTTGAAAAATGGAGCTCAGGGGCACTGCAATTCACAAACCTGCAGAGTTATAAATGATAACTCTCGTCCACAAATATATTGAGGGAAGGCAACGAAGAGGATCTGAAAGCAAGGCAGAATTGCAGGAAACAGATTTCAGGAGGTCGATTCCAATCGCCTTTAAAGCACATGAAAAGCGGCAAAACGTCGACAATGATGCCCTTGGCCAAAAAGGGCGTATGCGTTTTTTCCTGAATATATTCAGGAAAAAACGCATACGCCCTTTTTGGCCAACCAAGCAACCTGGAAAGGCAAATCAGCGCTACAAAGAAGTCTCGCTTCCCATCGGTCAAAAGGGCCATGCGGAAAAAAGTGTCAAAACCAGAAATGCAGGACAGGCCATGGAGAAATGGGAGCCTTGCTACGCTGATGGGCGGGATGTAAATTGCCAACAGCCACTCTGGAGAAGTGTACGGTGTGTCCTGAAACATCGAAAAAACACAGCTTAGAGCGCATAGGGCACTTCCACTCATGGGCGTATAAATTGGGAAAACTAAAAATCAGCAAGACACAGGCACCCCAAAGTTTAGGGCTGCTCTGTTGACAAGAACCTCCACTTCATGACACCTCAAATATCCCAGGAAAGAGAAAAATGGATAAAGAAGTGGTGGTCCTTATGTACAATGGAATATCACTCAGCCATGAAATCAATGTCATAAGGCTAGTAGCAGCATGATGAGTGGCTTTAGCTACGACGATTCTAAGTGAAATAAGTCACACAGAAAAAGACACTTATCATAAGCTATCACTTATAGAGGGAATGTAAAAACCGCTACACTTGAACTGAATTACAAAACAGAACAGAGTCACAAGTTTACAAAACACACTATGGCTGCTTAACGGGAAAGGTGGGGTGGGGTGATGCATAAAACAAGGGTTTCAAATGAGCTCAGATACCGTTCCATAAACCCAATATGTAATAGAAAGACCTACTCCTTGCTCAGTGAACTGGACTCCACACCCCCTATTCACCGCACAAGAATATATCTGACTAGTAAGAATCTTAAAACCTATGTATTGATATCTCTCTGGAAGTGAGTCAAGTGGGTGTAAAGCGGCAGAAACACAGCCGTGAAAAGCAGCTAAACCCCATTATAAAAATAAATTACTTTTAAAAACCCGTGAAACACAGACAGTGAAAGAGAGAGAAATTCTTACAAAATTCGTTCAGGGGCTGTGATGCAACCTGGATTGACCATATCTAGACCCACAGCTGGATGAGACATAAGGGTGGACACTCTCGGGGCTGAGAGGTTTGGTGAGGTTGGGGGAGCAAACGCAGAGCCTTTAAAGTAATACTGCCTGTTACCCATCCCATGGGTCCCAAATCTCCAGGTTCAAGGGCATCTTCCTACCTCGAAAACATGCATGAGAAACCCAGAAGGTGGTACACCGTGTGATCGGGAAAGGTTTCTAAAACGCACCTCATTTCTCATCTCCTTGTGCTCGGGTTCGCCATTCCAGCCGCTTTACTAGCAATCTCCCTCCTTGGAGAATCAGCACCTGTAACCTCCCGTTCCGTACAGCTTGCAATTTGTCCTGAGGATGAACGGGAAGAGGGGGAGCCAATGAGAGACTAGCTCTAGGTGTTGGGACAGGCACAGGTCACTCTATTTTCCCATCAGGAAGAAGAATTAACCACAGGCTCAGCCTGCCGCCCGGAAGCAGAATAGGGCCTGAGGCAATCCTGCGCTTTTGCGGCCAGCTCCCAAAAAAGCGAGTTGAAAAATGGAGCTCAGGGGCACTGCAATTCACAAACCTGCAGAGTTATAAATGATAACTCTCGTCCACAAATATATTGAGGGAAGGCAACAAAGAGGATCTGAAAGCAAGGCAGAATTGCAGGAAACAGATTTCAGGAGGTCGATTCCAATCGCCTTTAAAGCACATGAAAAGCGGCAAAACGTCGACAATGATGCCCTTGGCCAAAAAGGGCGTATGCGTTTTTTCCTGAATATATTCAGGAAAAAACGCATACGCCCTTTTTGGCCAACCAAGCAACCTGGAAAGGCAAATCAGCGCTACAAAGAAGTCTCGCTTCCCATCGGTCAAAAGGGCCATGCGGAAAAAAGTGTCAAAACCAGAAATGCAGGACAGGCCATGGAGAAATGGGAGCCTTGCTACGCTGATGGGCGGGATGTAAATTGCCAACAGCCACTCTGGAGAAGTGTACGGTGTGTCCTGAAACATCGAAAAAACACAGCTTAGAGCGCATAGGGCACTTCCACTCATGGGCGTATAAATTGGGAAAACTAAAAATCAGCAAGACACAGGCACCCCAAAGTTTAGGGCTGCTCTGTTGACAAGAACCTCCACTTCATGACACCTCAAATATCCCAGGAAAGAGAAAAATGGATAAAGAAGTGGTGGTCCTTATGTACAATGGAATATCACTCAGCCATGAAATCAATGTCATAAGGCTAGTAGCAGCATGATGAGTGGCTTTAGCTACGACGATTCTAAGTGAAATAAGTCACACAGAAAAAGACACTTATCATAAGCTATCACTTATAGAGGGAATGTAAAAACCGCTACACTTGAACTGAATTACAAAACAGAACAGAGTCACAAGTTTACAAAACACACTATGGCTGCTTAACGGGAAAGGTGGGGTGGGGTGATGCATAAAACAAGGGTTTCAAATGAGCTCAGATACCGTTCCATAAACCCAATATGTAATAGAAAGACCTACTCCTTGCTCAGTGAACTGGACTCCACACCCCCTATTCACCGCACAAGAATATATCTGACTAGTAAGAATCTTAAAACCTATGTATTGATATCTCTCTGGAAGTGAGTCAAGTGGGTGTAAAGCGGCAGAAACACAGCCGTGAAAAGCAGCTAAACCCCATTATAAAAATAAATTACTTTTAAAAACCCGTGAAACACAGACAGTGAAAGAGAGAGAAATTCTTACAAAATTCGTTCAGGGGCTGTGATGCAACCTGGATTGACCATATCTAGACCCACAGCTGGATGAGACATAAGGGTGGACACTCTCGGGGCTGAGAGGTTTGGTGAGGTTGGGGGAGCAAACGCAGAGCCTTTAAAGTAATACTGCCTGTTACCCATCCCATGGGTCCCAAATCTCCAGGTTCAAGGGCATCTTCCTACCTCGAAAACATGCATGAGAAACCCAGAAGGTGGTACACCGTGTGATCGGGAAAGGTTTCTAAAACGCACCTCATTTCTCATCTCCTTGTGCTCGGGTTCGCCATTCCAGCCGCTTTACTAGCAATCTCCCTCCTTGGAGAATCAGCACCTGTAACCTCCCGTTCCGTACAGCTTGCAATTTGTCCTGAGGATGAACGGGAAGAGGGGGAGCCAATGAGAGACTAGCTCTAGGTGTTGGGACAGGCACAGGTCACTCTATTTTCCCATCAGGAAGAAGAATTAACCACAGGCTCAGCCTGCCGCCCGGAAGCAGAATAGGGCCTGAGGCAATCCTGCGCTTTTGCGGCCAGCTCCCAAAAAAGCGAGTTGAAAAATGGAGCTCAGGGGCACTGCAATTCACAAACCTGCAGAGTTATAAATGATAACTCTCGTCCACAAATATATTGAGGGAAGGCAACGAAGAGGATCTGAAAGCAAGGCAGAATTGCAGGAAACAGATTTCAGGAGGTCGATTCCAATCGCCTTTAAAGCACATGAAAAGCGGCAAAACGTCGACAATGATGCCCTTGGCCAAAAAGGGCGTATGCGTTTTTTCCTGAATATATTCAGGAAAAAACGCATACGCCCTTTTTGGCCAACCAAGCAACCTGGAAAGGCAAATCAGCGCTACAAAGAAGTCTCGCTTCCCATCGGTCAAAAGGGCCATGCGGAAAAAAGTGTCAAAACCAGAAATGCAGGACAGGCCATGGAGAAATGGGAGCCTTGCTACGCTGATGGGCGGGATGTAAATTGCCAACAGCCACTCTGGAGAAGGGTACGGTGTGTCCTGAAACATCGAAAAAACACAGCTTAGAGCGCATAGGGCACTTCCACTCATGGGCGTATAAATTGGGAAAACTAAAAATCAGCAAGACACAGGCACCCCAAAGTTTAGGGCTGCTCTTTTGACAAGAACCTCCACTTCATAACACCTCTAATATCCCAGGAAAGAGAAAAATGGATAAAGAAGTGGTGGTCCTTATGTACAATGGAATATCACTCAGCCATGAAATCAATGTCATAAGGCTAGTAGCAGCATGATGAGTGGCTTTAGCTACGACGATTCTAAGTGAAATAAGTCACACAGAAAAAGACACTTATCATAAGCTATCACTTATAGAGGGAATGTAAAAACCGCTACACTTGAACTGAATTACAAAACAGAACAGAGTCACAAGTTTACAAAACACACTATGGCTGCTTAACGGGAAAGGTGGGGTGGGGTGATGCATAAAACAAGGGTTTCAAATGAGCTCAGATACCGTTCCATAAACCCAATATGTAATAGAAAGACCTACTCCTTGCTCAGTGAACTGGACTCCACACCCCCTATTCACCGCACAAGAATATATCTGACTAGTAAGAATCTTAAAACCTATGTATTGATATCTCTCTGGAAGTGAGTCAAGTGGCTGTAAAGCGGCAGAAACACAGCCGTGAAAAGCAGCTAAACCCCATTATAAAAATAAATTACTTTTAAAAACCCGTGAAACACAGACAGTGAAAGAGAGAGAAATTCTTACAAAATTCGTTCAGGGGCTGTGATGCAACCTGGATTGACCATATCTAGACCCACAGCTGGATGAGACATAAGGGTGGACACTCTCGGGGCTGAGAGGTTTGGTGAGGTTGGGGGAGCAAACGCAGAGCCTTTAAAGTAATACTGCCTGTTACCCATCCCATGGGTCCCAAATCTCCAGGTTCAAGGGCATCTTCCTACCTCGAAAACATGCATGAGAAACCCAGAAGGTGGTACACCGTGTGATCGGGAAAGGTTTCTAAAACGCACCTCATTTCTCATCTCCTTGTGCTCGGGTTCGCCATTCCAGCCGCTTTACTAGCAATCTCCCTCCTTGGAGAATCAGCACCTGTAACCTCCCGTTCCGTACAGCTTGCAATTTGTCCTGAGGATGAACGGGAAGAGGGGGAGCCAATGAGAGACTAGCTCTAGGTGTTGGGACAGGCACAGGTCACTCTATTTTCGCATCAGGAAGAAGAATTAACCACAGGCTCAGCCTGCCGCCCGGAAGCAGAATAGGGCCTGAGGCAATCCTGCGCTTTTGCGGCCAGCTCCCAAAAAAGCGAGTTGAAAAATGGAGCTCAGGGGCACTGCAATTCACAAACCTGCAGAGTTATAAATGATAACTCTCGTCCACAAATATATTGAGGGAAGGCAACGAAGAGGATCTGAAAGCAAGGCAGAATTGCAGGAAACAGATTTCAGGAGGTCGATTCCAATCGCCTTTAAAGCACATGAAAAGCGGCAAAACGTCGACAATGATGCCCTTGGCCAAAAAGGGCGTATGCGTTTTTTCCTGAATATATTCAGGAAAAAACGCATACGCCCTTTTTGGCCAACCAAGCAACCTGGAAAGGCAAATCAGCGCTACAAAGAAGTCTCGCTTCCCATCGGTCAAAAGGGCCATGCGGAAAAAAGTGTCAAAACCAGAAATGCAGGACAGGCCATGGAGAAATGGGAGCCTTGCTACGCTGATGGGCGGGATGTAAATTGCCAACAGCCACTCTGGAGAAGGGTACGGTGTGTCCTGAAACATCGAAAAAACACAGCTTAGAGCGCATAGGGCACTTCCACTCATGGGCGTATAAATTGGGAAAACTAAAAATCAGCAAGACACAGGCACCCCAAAGTTTAGGGCTGCTCTTTTGACAAGAACCTCCACTTCATGACACCTCAAATATCCCAGGAAAGAGAAAAATGGATAAAGAAGTGGTGGTCCTTATGTACAATGGAATATCACTCAGCCATGAAATCAATGTCATAAGGCTAGTAGCAGCATGATGAGTGGCTTTAGCTACGACGATTCTAAGTGAAATAAGTCACACAGAAAAAGACACTTATCATAAGCTATCACTTATAGAGGGAATGTAAAAACCGCTACACTTGAACTGAATTACAAAACAGAACAGAGTCACAAGTTTACAAAACACACTATGGCTGCTTAACGGGAAAGGTGGGGTGGGGTGATGCATAAAACAAGGGTTTCAAATGAGCTCAGATACCGTTCCATAAACCCAATATGTAATAGAAAGACCTACTCCTTGCTCAGTGAACTGGACTCCACACCCCCTATTCACCGCACAAGAATATATCTGACTAGTAAGAATCTTAAAACCTATGTATTGATATCTCTCTGGAAGTGAGTCAAGTGGCTGTAAAGCGGCAGAAACACAGCCGTGAAAAGCAGCTAAACCCCATTATAAAAATAAATTACTTTTAAAAACCCGTGAAACAAAGACAGTGAAAGAGAGAGAAATTCTTACAAAATTCGTTCAGGGGCTGTGATGCAACCTGGATTGACCATATCTAGACCCACAGCTGGATGAGACATAAGGGTGGACACTCTCGGGGCTGAGAGGTTTGGTGAGGTTGGGGGAGCAAACGCAGAGCCTTTAAAGTAATACTGCCTGTTACCCATCCCATGGGTCCCAAATCTCCAGGTTCAAGGGCATCTTCCTACCTCGAAAACATGCATGAGAAACCCAGAAGGTGGTACACCATGTGATCGGGAAAGGTTTCTAAAACGCACCTCATTTCTCATCTCCTTGTGGTCGGGTTCGCCATTCCAGCCGCTTTACTAGCAATCTCCCTCCTTGGAGAATCAGCACCTTTAACCTCCCGTTCCGTACAGCTTGCAATTTGTCCTGAGGATGAACGGGAAGAGGGGGAGCCAATGAGAGACTAGCTCTAGGTGTTGGGACAGGCACAGGTCACTCTATTTTCCCATCAGGAAGAAGAATTAACCACAGGCTCAGCCTGCCGCCCGGAAGCAGAATAGGGCCTGAGGCAATCCTGCGCTTTTGCGGCCAGCTCCCAAAAAAGCGAGTTGAAAAATGGAGCTCAGGGGCACTGCAATTCACAAACCTGCAGAGTTATAAATGATAACTCTCGTCCACAAATATATTGAGGGAAGGCAACGAAGAGGATCTGAAAGCAAGGCAGAATTGCAGGAAACAGATTTCAGGAGGTCGATTCCAATCGCCTTTAAAGCACATGAAAAGCGGCAAAACGTCGACAATGATGCCCTTGGCCAAAAAGGGCGTATGCGTTTTTTCCTGAATATATTCAGGAAAAAACGCATACGCCCTTTTTGGCCAACGAAGCAACCTGGAAAGGCAAATCAGCGCTACAAAGAAGTCTCGCTTCCCATCGGTCAAAAGGGCCATGCGGAAAAAAGTGTCAAAACCAGAAATGCAGGACAGGCCATGGAGAAATGGGAGCCTTGCTACGCTGATGGGCGGGATGTAAATTGCCAACAGCCACTCTGGAGAAGTGTACGGTGTGTCCTGAAACATCGAAAAAACACAGCTTAGAGCGCATAGGGCACTTCCACTCATGGGCGTATAAATTGGGAAAACTAAAAATCAGCAAGACACAGGCACCCCAAAGTTTAGGGCTGCTCTGTTGACAAGAACCTCCACTTCATGACACCTCAAATATCCCAGGAAAGAGAAAAATGGATAAAGAAGTGGTGGTCCTTATGTACAATGGAATATCACTCAGCCATGAAATCAATGTCATAAGGCTAGTAGCAGCATGATGAGTGGCTTTAGCTACGACGATTCTAAGTGAAATAAGTCACACAGAAAAAGACACTTATCATAAGCTATCACTTATAGAGGGAATGTAAAAACCGCTACACTTGAACTGAATTACAAAACAGAACAGAGTCACAAGTTTACAAAACACACTATGGCTGCTTAACGGGAAAGGTGGGGTGGGGTGATGCATAAAACAAGGGTTTCAAATGAGCTCAGATACCGTTCCATAACCCAATATGTAATAGAAAGACCTACTCCTTGCTCAGTGAACTGGACTCCACACCCCCTATTCACCGCACAAGAATATATCTGACTAGTAAGAATCTTAAAACCTATGTATTGATATCTCTCTGGAAGTGAGTCAAGTGGGTGTAAAGCGGCAGAAACACAGCCGTGAAAAGCAGCTAAACCCCATTATAAAAATAAATTACTTTTAAAAACCCGTGAAACACAGACAGTGAAAGAGAGAGAAATTCTTACAAAATTCGTTCAGGGGCTGTGATGCAACCTGGATTGACCATATCTAGACCCACAGCTGGATGAGACATAAGGGTGGACACTCTCGGGGCTGAGAGGTTTGGTGAGGTTGGGGGAGCAAACGCAGAGCCTTTAAAGTAATACTGCCTGTTACCCATCCCATGGGTCCCAAATCTCCAGGTTCAAGGGCATCTTCCTACCTCGAAAACATGCATGAGAAACCCAGAAGGTGGTACACCGTGTGATCGGGAAAGGTTTCTAAAACGCACCTCATTTCTCATCTCCTTGTGCTCGGGTTCGCCATTCCAGCCGCTTTACTAGCAATCTCCCTCCTTGGAGAATCAGCACCTGTAACCTCCCGTTCCGTACAGCTTGCAATTTGTCCTGAGGATGAACGGGAAGAGGGGGAGCCAATGAGAGACTAGCTCTAGGTGTTGGGACAGGCACAGGTCACTCTATTTTCCCATCAGGAAGAAGAATTAACCACAGGCTCAGCCTGCCGCCCGGAAGCAGAATAGGGCCTGAGGCAATCCTGCGCTTTTGCGGCCAGCTCCCAAAAAAGCGAGTTGAAAAATGGAGCTCAGGGGCACTGCAATTCACAAACCTGCAGAGTTATAAATGATAACTCTCGTCCACAAATATATTGAGGGAAGGCAACGAAGAGGATCTGAAAGCAAGGCAGAATTGCAGGAAACAGATTTCAGGAGGTCGATTCCAATCGCCTTTAAAGCACATGAAAAGCGGCAAAACGTCGACAATGATGCCCTTGGCCAAAAAGGGCGTATGCGTTTTTTCCTGAATATATTCAGGAAAAAACGCATACGCCCTTTTTGGCCAACCAAGCAACCTGGAAAGGCAAATCAGCGCTACAAAGAAGTCTCGCTTCCCATCGGTCAAAAGGGCCATGCGGAAAAAAGTGTCAAAACCAGAAATGCAGGACAGGCCATGGAGAAATGGGAGCCTTGCTACGCTGATGGGCGGGATGTAAATTGCCAACAGCCACTCTGGAGAAGTGTACGGTGTGTCCTGAAACATCGAAAAAACACAGCTTAGAGCGCATAGGGCACTTCCACTCATGGGCGTATAAATTGGGAAAACTAAAAATCAGCAAGACACAGGCACCCCAAAGTTTAGGGCTGCTCTGTTGACAAGAACCTCCACTTCATGACACCTCAAATATCCCAGGAAAGAGAAAAATGGATAAAGAAGTGGTGGTCCTTATGTACAATGGAATATCACTCAGCCATGAAATCAATGTCATAAGGCTAGTAGCAGCATGATGAGTGGCTTTAGCTACGACGATTCTAAGTGAAATAAGTCACACAGAAAAAGACACTTATCATAAGCTATCACTTATAGAGGGAATGTAAAAACCGCTACACTTGAACTGAATTACAAAACAGAACAGAGTCACAAGTTTACAAAACACACTATGGCTGCTTAACGGGAAAGGTGGGGTGGGGTGATGCATAAAACAAGGGTTTCAAATGAGCTCAGATACCGTTCCATAAACCCAATATGTAATAGAAAGACCTACTCCTTGCTCAGTGAACTGGACTCCACACCCCCTATTCACCGCACAAGAATATATCTGACTAGTAAGAATCTTAAAACCTATGTATTGATATCTCTCTGGAAGTGAGTCAAGTGGGTGTAAAGCGGCAGAAACACAGCCGTGAAAAGCAGCTAAACCCCATTATAAAAATAAATTACTTTTAAAAACCCGTGAAACACAGACAGTGAAAGAGAGAGAAATTCTTACAAAATTCGTTCAGGGGCTGTGATGCAACCTGGATTGACCATATCTAGACCCACAGCTGGATGAGACATAAGGGTGGACACTCTCGGGGCTGAGAGGTTTGGTGAGGTTGGGGGAGCAAACGCAGAGCCTTTAAAGTAATACTGCCTGTTACCCATCCCATGGGTCCCAAATCTCCAGGTTCAAGGGCATCTTCCTACCTCGAAAACATGCATGAGAAACCCAGAAGGTGGTACACCGTGTGATCGGGAAAGGTTTCTAAAACGCACCTCATTTCTCATCTCCTTGTGCTCGGGTTCGCCATTCCAGCCGCTTTACTAGCAATCTCCCTCCTTGGAGAATCAGCACCTGTAACCTCCCGTTCCGTACAGCTTGCAATTTGTCCTGAGGATGAACGGGAAGAGGGGGAGCCAATGAGAGACTAGCTCTAGGTGTTGGGACAGGCACAGGTCACTCTATTTTCCCATCAGGAAGAAGAATTAACCACAGGCTCAGCCTGCCGCCCGGAAGCAGAATAGGGCCTGAGGCAATCCTGCGCTTTTGCGGCCAGCTCCCAAAAAAGCGAGTTGAAAAATGGAGCTCAGGGGCACTGCAATTCACAAACCTGCAGAGTTATAAATGATAACTCTCGTCCACAAATATATTGAGGGAAGGCAACAAAGAGGATCTGAAAGCAAGGCAGAATTGCAGGAAACAGATTTCAGGAGGTCGATTCCAATCGCCTTTAAAGCACATGAAAAGCGGCAAAACGTCGACAATGATGCCCTTGGCCAAAAAGGGCGTATGCGTTTTTTCCTGAATATATTCAGGAAAAAACGCATACGCCCTTTTTGGCCAACCAAGCAACCTGGAAAGGCAAATCAGCGCTACAAAGAAGTCTCGCTTCCCATCGGTCAAAAGGGCCATGCGGAAAAAAGTGTCAAAACCAGAAATGCAGGACAGGCCATGGAGAAATGGGAGCCTTGCTACGCTGATGGGCGGGATGTAAATTGCCAACAGCCACTCTGGAGAAGTGTACGGTGTGTCCTGAAACATCGAAAAAACACAGCTTAGAGCGCATAGGGCACTTCCACTCATGGGCGTATAAATTGGGAAAACTAAAAATCAGCAAGACACAGGCACCCCAAAGTTTAGGGCTGCTCTGTTGACAAGAACCTCCACTTCATGACACCTCAAATATCCCAGGAAAGAGAAAAATGGATAAAGAAGTGGTGGTCCTTATGTACAATGGAATATCACTCAGCCATGAAATCAATGTCATAAGGCTAGTAGCAGCATGATGAGTGGCTTTAGCTACGACGATTCTAAGTGAAATAAGTCACACAGAAAAAGACACTTATCATAAGCTATCACTTATAGAGGGAATGTAAAAACCGCTACACTTGAACTGAATTACAAAACAGAACAGAGTCACAAGTTTACAAAACACACTATGGCTGCTTAACGGGAAAGGTGGGGTGGGGTGATGCATAAAACAAGGGTTTCAAATGAGCTCAGATACCGTTCCATAAACCCAATATGTAATAGAAAGACCTACTCCTTGCTCAGTGAACTGGACTCCACACCCCCTATTCACCGCACAAGAATATATCTGACTAGTAAGAATCTTAAAACCTATGTATTGATATCTCTCTGGAAGTGAGTCAAGTGGGTGTAAAGCGGCAGAAACACAGCCGTGAAAAGCAGCTAAACCCCATTATAAAAATAAATTACTTTTAAAAACCCGTGAAACACAGACAGTGAAAGAGAGAGAAATTCTTACAAAATTCGTTCAGGGGCTGTGATGCAACCTGGATTGACCATATCTAGACCCACAGCTGGATGAGACATAAGGGTGGACACTCTCGGGGCTGAGAGGTTTGGTGAGGTTGGGGGAGCAAACGCAGAGCCTTTAAAGTAATACTGCCTGTTACCCATCCCATGGGTCCCAAATCTCCAGGTTCAAGGGCATCTTCCTACCTCGAAAACATGCATGAGAAACCCAGAAGGTGGTACACCGTGTGATCGGGAAAGGTTTCTAAAACGCACCTCATTTCTCATCTCCTTGTGCTCGGGTTCGCCATTCCAGCCGCTTTACTAGCAATCTCCCTCCTTGGAGAATCAGCACCTGTAACCTCCCGTTCCGTACAGCTTGCAATTTGTCCTGAGGATGAACGGGAAGAGGGGGAGCCAATGAGAGACTAGCTCTAGGTGTTGGGACAGGCACAGGTCACTCTATTTTCCCATCAGGAAGAAGAATTAACCACAGGCTCAGCCTGCCGCCCGGAAGCAGAATAGGGCCTGAGGCAATCCTGCGCTTTTGCGGCCAGCTCCCAAAAAAGCGAGTTGAAAAATGGAGCTCAGGGGCACTGCAATTCACAAACCTGCAGAGTTATAAATGATAACTCTCGTCCACAAATATATTGAGGGAAGGCAACGAAGAGGATCTGAAAGCAAGGCAGAATTGCAGGAAACAGATTTCAGGAGGTCGATTCCAATCGCCTTTAAAGCACATGAAAAGCGGCAAAACGTCGACAATGATGCCCTTGGCCAAAAAGGGCGTATGCGTTTTTTCCTGAATATATTCAGGAAAAAACGCATACGCCCTTTTTGGCCAACCAAGCAACCTGGAAAGGCAAATCAGCGCTACAAAGAAGTCTCGCTTCCCATCGGTCAAAAGGGCCATGCGGAAAAAAGTGTCAAAACCAGAAATGCAGGACAGGCCATGGAGAAATGGGAGCCTTGCTACGCTGATGGGCGGGATGTAAATTGCCAACAGCCACTCTGGAGAAGGGTACGGTGTGTCCTGAAACATCGAAAAAACACAGCTTAGAGCGCATAGGGCACTTCCACTCATGGGCGTATAAATTGGGAAAACTAAAAATCAGCAAGACACAGGCACCCCAAAGTTTAGGGCTGCTCTTTTGACAAGAACCTCCACTTCATAACACCTCTAATATCCCAGGAAAGAGAAAAATGGATAAAGAAGTGGTGGTCCTTATGTACAATGGAATATCACTCAGCCATGAAATCAATGTCATAAGGCTAGTAGCAGCATGATGAGTGGCTTTAGCTACGACGATTCTAAGTGAAATAAGTCACACAGAAAAAGACACTTATCATAAGCTATCACTTATAGAGGGAATGTAAAAACCGCTACACTTGAACTGAATTACAAAACAGAACAGAGTCACAAGTTTACAAAACACACTATGGCTGCTTAACGGGAAAGGTGGGGTGGGGTGATGCATAAAACAAGGGTTTCAAATGAGCTCAGATACCGTTCCATAAACCCAATATGTAATAGAAAGACCTACTCCTTGCTCAGTGAACTGGACTCCACACCCCCTATTCACCGCACAAGAATATATCTGACTAGTAAGAATCTTAAAACCTATGTATTGATATCTCTCTGGAAGTGAGTCAAGTGGCTGTAAAGCGGCAGAAACACAGCCGTGAAAAGCAGCTAAACCCCATTATAAAAATAAATTACTTTTAAAAACCCGTGAAACACAGACAGTGAAAGAGAGAGAAATTCTTACAAAATTCGTTCAGGGGCTGTGATGCAACCTGGATTGACCATATCTAGACCCACAGCTGGATGAGACATAAGGGTGGACACTCTCGGGGCTGAGAGGTTTGGTGAGGTTGGGGGAGCAAACGCAGAGCCTTTAAAGTAATACTGCCTGTTACCCATCCCATGGGTCCCAAATCTCCAGGTTCAAGGGCATCTTCCTACCTCGAAAACATGCATGAGAAACCCAGAAGGTGGTACACCGTGTGATCGGGAAAGGTTTCTAAAACGCACCTCATTTCTCATCTCCTTGTGCTCGGGTTCGCCATTCCAGCCGCTTTACTAGCAATCTCCCTCCTTGGAGAATCAGCACCTGTAACCTCCCGTTCCGTACAGCTTGCAATTTGTCCTGAGGATGAACGGGAAGAGGGGGAGCCAATGAGAGACTAGCTCTAGGTGTTGGGACAGGCACAGGTCACTCTATTTTCGCATCAGGAAGAAGAATTAACCACAGGCTCAGCCTGCCGCCCGGAAGCAGAATAGGGCCTGAGGCAATCCTGCGCTTTTGCGGCCAGCTCCCAAAAAAGCGAGTTGAAAAATGGAGCTCAGGGGCACTGCAATTCACAAACCTGCAGAGTTATAAATGATAACTCTCGTCCACAAATATATTGAGGGAAGGCAACGAAGAGGATCTGAAAGCAAGGCAGAATTGCAGGAAACAGATTTCAGGAGGTCGATTCCAATCGCCTTTAAAGCACATGAAAAGCGGCAAAACGTCGACAATGATGCCCTTGGCCAAAAAGGGCGTATGCGTTTTTTCCTGAATATATTCAGGAAAAAACGCATACGCCCTTTTTGGCCAACCAAGCAACCTGGAAAGGCAAATCAGCGCTACAAAGAAGTCTCGCTTCCCATCGGTCAAAAGGGCCATGCGGAAAAAAGTGTCAAAACCAGAAATGCAGGACAGGCCATGGAGAAATGGGAGCCTTGCTACGCTGATGGGCGGGATGTAAATTGCCAACAGCCACTCTGGAGAAGGGTACGGTGTGTCCTGAAACATCGAAAAAACACAGCTTAGAGCGCATAGGGCACTTCCACTCATGGGCGTATAAATTGGGAAAACTAAAAATCAGCAAGACACAGGCACCCCAAAGTTTAGGGCTGCTCTTTTGACAAGAACCTCCACTTCATGACACCTCAAATATCCCAGGAAAGAGAAAAATGGATAAAGAAGTGGTGGTCCTTATGTACAATGGAATATCACTCAGCCATGAAATCAATGTCATAAGGCTAGTAGCAGCATGATGAGTGGCTTTAGCTACGACGATTCTAAGTGAAATAAGTCACACAGAAAAAGACACTTATCATAAGCTATCACTTATAGAGGGAATGTAAAAACCGCTACACTTGAACTGAATTACAAAACAGAACAGAGTCACAAGTTTACAAAACACACTATGGCTGCTTAACGGGAAAGGTGGGGTGGGGTGATGCATAAAACAAGGGTTTCAAATGAGCTCAGATACCGTTCCATAAACCCAATATGTAATAGAAAGACCTACTCCTTGCTCAGTGAACTGGACTCCACACCCCCTATTCACCGCACAAGAATATATCTGACTAGTAAGAATCTTAAAACCTATGTATTGATATCTCTCTGGAAGTGAGTCAAGTGGCTGTAAAGCGGCAGAAACACAGCCGTGAAAAGCAGCTAAACCCCATTATAAAAATAAATTACTTTTAAAAACCCGTGAAACAAAGACAGTGAAAGAGAGAGAAATTCTTACAAAATTCGTTCAGGGGCTGTGATGCAACCTGGATTGACCATATCTAGACCCACAGCTGGATGAGACATAAGGGTGGACACTCTCGGGGCTGAGAGGTTTGGTGAGGTTGGGGGAGCAAACGCAGAGCCTTTAAAGTAATACTGCCTGTTACCCATCCCATGGGTCCCAAATCTCCAGGTTCAAGGGCATCTTCCTACCTCGAAAACATGCATGAGAAACCCAGAAGGTGGTACACCATGTGATCGGGAAAGGTTTCTAAAACGCACCTCATTTCTCATCTCCTTGTGGTCGGGTTCGCCATTCCAGCCGCTTTACTAGCAATCTCCCTCCTTGGAGAATCAGCACCTTTAACCTCCCGTTCCGTACAGCTTGCAATTTGTCCTGAGGATGAACGGGAAGAGGGGGAGCCAATGAGAGACTAGCTCTAGGTGTTGGGACAGGCACAGGTCACTCTATTTTCCCATCAGGAAGAAGAATTAACCACAGGCTCAGCCTGCCGCCCGGAAGCAGAATAGGGCCTGAGGCAATCCTGCGCTTTTGCGGCCAGCTCCCAAAAAAGCGAGTTGAAAAATGGAGCTCAGGGGCACTGCAATTCACAAACCTGCAGAGTTATAAATGATAACTCTCGTCCACAAATATATTGAGGGAAGGCAACGAAGAGGATCTGAAAGCAAGGCAGAATTGCAGGAAACAGATTTCAGGAGGTCGATTCCAATCGCCTTTAAAGCACATGAAAAGCGGCAAAACGTCGACAATGATGCCCTTGGCCAAAAAGGGCGTATGCGTTTTTTCCTGAATATATTCAGGAAAAAACGCATACGCCCTTTTTGGCCAACGAAGCAACCTGGAAAGGCAAATCAGCGCTACAAAGAAGTCTCGCTTCCCATCGGTCAAAAGGGCCATGCGGAAAAAAGTGTCAAAACCAGAAATGCAGGACAGGCCATGGAGAAATGGGAGCCTTGCTACGCTGATGGGCGGGATGTAAATTGCCAACAGCCACTCTGGAGAAGTGTACGGTGTGTCCTGAAACATCGAAAAAACACAGCTTAGAGCGCATAGGGCACTTCCACTCATGGGCGTATAAATTGGGAAAACTAAAAATCAGCAAGACACAGGCACCCCAAAGTTTAGGGCTGCTCTGTTGACAAGAACCTCCACTTCATGACACCTCAAATATCCCAGGAAAGAGAAAAATGGATAAAGAAGTGGTGGTCCTTATGTACAATGGAATATCACTCAGCCATGAAATCAATGTCATAAGGCTAGTAGCAGCATGATGAGTGGCTTTAGCTACGACGATTCTAAGTGAAATAAGTCACACAGAAAAAGACACTTATCATAAGCTATCACTTATAGAGGGAATGTAAAAACCGCTACACTTGAACTGAATTACAAAACAGAACAGAGTCACAAGTTTACAAAACACACTATGGCTGCTTAACGGGAAAGGTGGGGTGGGGTGATGCATAAAACAAGGGTTTCAAATGAGCTCAGATACCGTTCCATAACCCAATATGTAATAGAAAGACCTACTCCTTGCTCAGTGAACTGGACTCCACACCCCCTATTCACCGCACAAGAATATATCTGACTAGTAAGAATCTTAAAACCTATGTATTGATATCTCTCTGGAAGTGAGTCAAGTGGGTGTAAAGCGGCAGAAACACAGCCGTGAAAAGCAGCTAAACCCCATTATAAAAATAAATTACTTTTAAAAACCCGTGAAACACAGACAGTGAAAGAGAGAGAAATTCTTACAAAATTCGTTCAGGGGCTGTGATGCAACCTGGATTGACCATATCTAGACCCACAGCTGGATGAGACATAAGGGTGGACACTCTCGGGGCTGAGAGGTTTGGTGAGGTTGGGGGAGCAAACGCAGAGCCTTTAAAGTAATACTGCCTGTTACCCATCCCATGGGTCCCAAATCTCCAGGTTCAAGGGCATCTTCCTACCTCGAAAACATGCATGAGAAACCCAGAAGGTGGTACACCGTGTGATCGGGAAAGGTTTCTAAAACGCACCTCATTTCTCATCTCCTTGTGCTCGGGTTCGCCATTCCAGCCGCTTTACTAGCAATCTCCCTCCTTGGAGAATCAGCACCTGTAACCTCCCGTTCCGTACAGCTTGCAATTTGTCCTGAGGATGAACGGGAAGAGGGGGAGCCAATGAGAGACTAGCTCTAGGTGTTGGGACAGGCACAGGTCACTCTATTTTCCCATCAGGAAGAAGAATTAACCACAGGCTCAGCCTGCCGCCCGGAAGCAGAATAGGGCCTGAGGCAATCCTGCGCTTTTGCGGCCAGCTCCCAAAAAAGCGAGTTGAAAAATGGAGCTCAGGGGCACTGCAATTCACAAACCTGCAGAGTTATAAATGATAACTCTCGTCCACAAATATATTGAGGGAAGGCAACGAAGAGGATCTGAAAGCAAGGCAGAATTGCAGGAAACAGATTTCAGGAGGTCGATTCCAATCGCCTTTAAAGCACATGAAAAGCGGCAAAACGTCGACAATGATGCCCTTGGCCAAAAAGGGCGTATGCGTTTTTTCCTGAATATATTCAGGAAAAAACGCATACGCCCTTTTTGGCCAACCAAGCAACCTGGAAAGGCAAATCAGCGCTACAAAGAAGTCTCGCTTCCCATCGGTCAAAAGGGCCATGCGGAAAAAAGTGTCAAAACCAGAAATGCAGGACAGGCCATGGAGAAATGGGAGCCTTGCTACGCTGATGGGCGGGATGTAAATTGCCAACAGCCACTCTGGAGAAGTGTACGGTGTGTCCTGAAACATCGAAAAAACACAGCTTAGAGCGCATAGGGCACTTCCACTCATGGGCGTATAAATTGGGAAAACTAAAAATCAGCAAGACACAGGCACCCCAAAGTTTAGGGCTGCTCTGTTGACAAGAACCTCCACTTCATGACACCTCAAATATCCCAGGAAAGAGAAAAATGGATAAAGAAGTGGTGGTCCTTATGTACAATGGAATATCACTCAGCCATGAAATCAATGTCATAAGGCTAGTAGCAGCATGATGAGTGGCTTTAGCTACGACGATTCTAAGTGAAATAAGTCACACAGAAAAAGACACTTATCATAAGCTATCACTTATAGAGGGAATGTAAAAACCGCTACACTTGAACTGAATTACAAAACAGAACAGAGTCACAAGTTTACAAAACACACTATGGCTGCTTAACGGGAAAGGTGGGGTGGGGTGATGCATAAAACAAGGGTTTCAAATGAGCTCAGATACCGTTCCATAAACCCAATATGTAATAGAAAGACCTACTCCTTGCTCAGTGAACTGGACTCCACACCCCCTATTCACCGCACAAGAATATATCTGACTAGTAAGAATCTTAAAACCTATGTATTGATATCTCTCTGGAAGTGAGTCAAGTGGGTGTAAAGCGGCAGAAACACAGCCGTGAAAAGCAGCTAAACCCCATTATAAAAATAAATTACTTTTAAAAACCCGTGAAACACAGACAGTGAAAGAGAGAGAAATTCTTACAAAATTCGTTCAGGGGCTGTGATGCAACCTGGATTGACCATATCTAGACCCACAGCTGGATGAGACATAAGGGTGGACACTCTCGGGGCTGAGAGGTTTGGTGAGGTTGGGGGAGCAAACGCAGAGCCTTTAAAGTAATACTGCCTGTTACCCATCCCATGGGTCCCAAATCTCCAGGTTCAAGGGCATCTTCCTACCTCGAAAACATGCATGAGAAACCCAGAAGGTGGTACACCGTGTGATCGGGAAAGGTTTCTAAAACGCACCTCATTTCTCATCTCCTTGTGCTCGGGTTCGCCATTCCAGCCGCTTTACTAGCAATCTCCCTCCTTGGAGAATCAGCACCTGTAACCTCCCGTTCCGTACAGCTTGCAATTTGTCCTGAGGATGAACGGGAAGAGGGGGAGCCAATGAGAGACTAGCTCTAGGTGTTGGGACAGGCACAGGTCACTCTATTTTCCCATCAGGAAGAAGAATTAACCACAGGCTCAGCCTGCCGCCCGGAAGCAGAATAGGGCCTGAGGCAATCCTGCGCTTTTGCGGCCAGCTCCCAAAAAAGCGAGTTGAAAAATTGAGCTCAGGGGCACTGCAATTCACAAACCTGCAGAGTTATAAATGATAACTCTCGTCCACAAATATATTGAGGGAAGGCAACAAAGAGGATCTGAAAGCAAGGCAGAATTGCAGGAAACAGATTTCAGGAGGTCGATTCCAATCGCCTTTAAAGCACATGAAAAGCGGCAAAACGTCGACAATGATGCCCTTGGCCAAAAAGGGCGTATGCGTTTTTTCCTGAATATATTCAGGAAAAAACGCATACGCCCTTTTTGGCCAACCAAGCAACCTGGAAAGGCAAATCAGCGCTACAAAGAAGTCTCGCTTCCCATCGGTCAAAAGGGCCATGCGGAAAAAAGTGTCAAAACCAGAAATGCAGGACAGGCCATGGAGAAATGGGAGCCTTGCTACGCTGATGGGCGGGATGTAAATTGCCAACAGCCACTCTGGAGAAGTGTACGGTGTGTCCTGAAACATCGAAAAAACACAGCTTAGAGCGCATAGGGCACTTCCACTCATGGGCGTATAAATTGGGAAAACTAAAAATCAGCAAGACACAGGCACCCCAAAGTTTAGGGCTGCTCTGTTGACAAGAACCTCCACTTCATGACACCTCAAATATCCCAGGAAAGAGAAAAATGGATAAAGAAGTGGTGGTCCTTATGTACAATGGAATATCACTCAGCCATGAAATCAATGTCATAAGGCTAGTAGCAGCATGATGAGTGGCTTTAGCTACGACGATTCTAAGTGAAATAAGTCACACAGAAAAAGACACTTATCATAAGCTATCACTTATAGAGGGAATGTAAAAACCGCTACACTTGAACTGAATTACAAAACAGAACAGAGTCACAAGTTTACAAAACACACTATGGCTGCTTAACGGGAAAGGTGGGGTGGGGTGATGCATAAAACAAGGGTTTCAAATGAGCTCAGATACCGTTCCATAAACCCAATATGTCATAGAAAGACCTACTCCTTGCTCAGTGAACTGGACTCCACACCCCCTATTCACCGCACAAGAATATATCTGACTAGTAAGAATCTTAAAACCTATGTATTGATATCTCTCTGGAAGTGAGTCAAGTGGGTGTAAAGCGGCAGAAACACAGCCGTGAAAAGCAGCTAAACCCCATTATAAAAATAAATTACTTTTAAAAACCCGTGAAACACAGACAGTGAAAGAGAGAGAAATTCTTACAAAATTCGTTCAGGGGCTGTGATGCAACCTGGATTGACCATATCTAGACCCACAGCTGGATGAGACATAAGGGTGGACACTCTCGGGGCTGAGAGGTTTGGTGAGGTTGGGGGAGCAAACGCAGAGCCTTTAAAGTAATACTGCCTGTTACCCATCCCATGGGTCCCAAATCTCCAGGTTCAAGGGCATCTTCCTACCTCGAAAACATGCATGAGAAACCCAGAAGGTGGTACACCGTGTGATCGGGAAAGGTTTCTAAAACGCACCTCATTTCTCATCTCCTTGTGCTCGGGTTCGCCATTCCAGCCGCTTTACTAGCAATCTCCCTCCTTGGAGAATCAGCACCTGTAACCTCCCGTTCCGTACAGCTTGCAATTTGTCCTGAGGATGAACGGGAAGAGGGGGAGCCAATGAGAGACTAGCTCTAGGTGTTGGGACAGGCACAGGTCACTCTATTTTCCCATCAGGAAGAAGAATTAACCACAGGCTCAGCCTGCCGCCCGGAAGCAGAATAGGGCCTGAGGCAATCCTGCGCTTTTGCGGCCAGCTCCCAAAAAAGCGAGTTGAAAAATGGAGCTCAGGGGCACTGCAATTCACAAACCTGCAGAGTTATAAATGATAACTCTCGTCCACAAATATATTGAGGGAAGGCAACGAAGAGGATCTGAAAGCAAGGCAGAATTGCAGGAAACAGATTTCAGGAGGTCGATTCGAATCGCCTTTAAAGCACATGAAAAGCGGCAAAACGTCGACAATGATGCCCTTGGCCAAAAAGGGCGTATGCGTTTTTTCCTGAATATATTCAGGAAAAAACGCATACGCCCTTTTTGGCCAACCAAGCAACCTGGAAAGGCAAATCAGCGCTACAAAGAAGTCTCGCTTCCCATCGGTCAAAAGGGCCATGCGGAAAAAAGTGTCAAAACCAGAAATGCAGGACAGGCCATGGAGAAATGGGAGCCTTGCTACGCTGATGGGCGGGATGTAAATTGCCAACAGCCACTCTGGAGAAGGGTACGGTGTGTCCTGAAACATCGAAAAAACACAGCTTAGAGCGCATAGGGCACTTCCACTCATGGGCGTATAAATTGGGAAAACTAAAAATCAGCAAGACACAGGCACCCCAAAGTTTAGGGCTGCTCTTTTGACAAGAACCTCCACTTCATAACACCTCTAATATCCCAGGAAAGAGAAAAATGGATAAAGAAGTGGTGGTCCTTATGTACAATGGAATATCACTCAGCCATGAAATCAATGTCATAAGGCTAGTAGCAGCATGATGAGTGGCTTTAGCTACGACGATTCTAAGTGAAATAAGTCACACAGAAAAAGACACTTATCATAAGCTATCACTTATAGAGGGAATGTAAAAACCGCTACACTTGAACTGAATTACAAAACAGAACAGAGTCACAAGTTTACAAAACACACTATGGCTGCTTAACGGGAAAGGTGGGGTGGGGTGATGCATAAAACAAGGGTTTCAAATGAGCTCAGATACCGTTCCATAAACCCAATATGTAATAGAAAGACCTACTCCTTGCTCAGTGAACTGGACTCCACACCCCCTATTCACCGCACAAGAATATATCTGACTAGTAAGAATCTTAAAACCTATGTATTGATATCTCTCTGGAAGTGAGTCAAGTGGCTGTAAAGCGGCAGAAACACAGCCGTGAAAAGCAGCTAAACCCCATTATAAAAATAAATTACTTTTAAAAACCCGTGAAACACAGACAGTGAAAGAGAGAGAAATTCTTACAAAATTCGTTCAGGGGCTGTGATGCAACCTGGATTGACCATATCTAGACCCACAGCTGGATGAGACATAAGGGTGGACACTCTCGGGGCTGAGAGGTTTGGTGAGGTTGGGGGAGCAAACGCAGAGCCTTTAAAGTAATACTGCCTGTTACCCATCCCATGGGTCCCAAATCTCCAGGTTCAAGGGCATCTTCCTACCTCGAAAACATGCATGAGAAACCCAGAAGGTGGTACACCGTGTGATCGGGAAAGGTTTCTAAAACGCACCTCATTTCTCATCTCCTTGTGCTCGGGTTCGCCATTCCAGCCGCTTTACTAGCAATCTCCCTCCTTGGAGAATCAGCACCTGTAACCTCCCGTTCCGTACAGCTTGCAATTTGTCCTGAGGATGAACGGGAAGAGGGGGAGCCAATGAGAGACTAGCTCTAGGTGTTGGGACAGGCACAGGTCACTCTATTTTCGCATCAGGAAGAAGAATTAACCACAGGCTCAGCCTGCCGCCCGGAAGCAGAATAGGGCCTGAGGCAATCCTGCGCTTTTGCGGCCAGCTCCCAAAAAAGCGAGTTGAAAAATGGAGCTCAGGGGCACTGCAATTCACAAACCTGCAGAGTTATAAATGATAACTCTCGTCCACAAATATATTGAGGGAAGGCAACGAAGAGGATCTGAAAGCAAGGCAGAATTGCAGGAAACAGATTTCAGGAGGTCGATTCCAATCGCCTTTAAAGCACATGAAAAGCGGCAAAACGTCGACAATGATGCCCTTGGCCAAAAAGGGCGTATGCGTTTTTTCCTGAATATATTCAGGAAAAAACGCATACGCCCTTTTTGGCCAACCAAGCAACCTGGAAAGGCAAATCAGCGCTACAAAGAAGTCTCGCTTCCCATCGGTCAAAAGGGCCATGCGGAAAAAAGTGTCAAAACCAGAAATGCAGGACAGGCCATGGAGAAATGGGAGCCTTGCTACGCTGATGGGCGGGATGTAAATTGCCAACAGCCACTCTGGAGAAGGGTACGGTGTGTCCTGAAACATCGAAAAAACACAGCTTAGAGCGCATAGGGCACTTCCACTCATGGGCGTATAAATTGGGAAAACTAAAAATCAGCAAGACACAGGCACCCCAAAGTTTAGGGCTGCTCTTTTGACAAGAACCTCCACTTCATGACACCTCAAATATCCCAGGAAAGAGAAAAATGGATAAAGAAGTGGTGGTCCTTATGTACAATGGAATATCACTCAGCCATGAAATCAATGTCATAAGGCTAGTAGCAGCATGATGAGTGGCTTTAGCTACGACGATTCTAAGTGAAATAAGTCACACAGAAAAAGACACTTATCATAAGCTATCACTTATAGAGGGAATGTAAAAACCGCTACACTTGAACTGAATTACAAAACAGAACAGAGTCACAAGTTTACAAAACACACTATGGCTGCTTAACGGGAAAGGTGGGGTGGGGTGATGCATAAAACAAGGGTTTCAAATGAGCTCAGATACCGTTCCATAAACCCAATATGTAATAGAAAGACCTACTCCTTGCTCAGTGAACTGGACTCCACACCCCCTATTCACCGCACAAGAATATATCTGACTAGTAAGAATCTTAAAACCTATGTATTGATATCTCTCTGGAAGTGAGTCAAGTGGCTGTAAAGCGGCAGAAACACAGCCGTGAAAAGCAGCTAAACCCCATTATAAAAATAAATTACTTTTAAAAACCCGTGAAACACAGACAGTGAAAGAGAGAGAAATTCTTACAAAATTCGTTCAGGGGCTGTGATGCAACCTGGATTGACCATATCTAGACCCACAGCTGGATGAGACATAAGGGTGGACACTCTCGGGGCTGAGAGGTTTGGTGAGGTTGGGGGAGCAAACGCAGAGCCTTTAAAGTAATACTGCCTGTTACCCATCCCATGGGTCCCAAATCTCCAGGTTCAAGGGCATCTTCCTACCTCGAAAACATGCATGAGAAACCCAGAAGGTGGTACACCGTGTGATCGGGAAAGGTTTCTAAAACGCACCTCATTTCTCATCTCCTTGTGCTCGGGTTCGCCATTCCAGCCGCTTTACTAGCAATCTCCCTCCTTGGAGAATCAGCACCTGTAACCTCCCGTTCCGTACAGCTTGCAATTTGTCCTGAGGATGAACGGGAAGAGGGGGAGCCAATGAGAGACTAGCTCTAGGTGTTGGGACAGGCACAGGTCACTCTATTTTCCCATCAGGAAGAAGAATTAACCACAGGCTCAGCCTGCCGCCCGGAAGCAGAATAGGGCCTGAGGCAATCCTGCGCTTTTGCGGCCAGCTCCCAAAAAAGCGAGTTGAAAAATGGAGCTCAGGGGCACTGCAATTCACAAACCTGCAGAGTTATAAATGATAACTCTCGTCCACAAATATATTGAGGGAAGGCAACGAAGAGGATCTGAAAGCAAGGCAGAATTGCAGGAAACAGATTTCAGGAGGTCGATTCCAATCGCCTTTAAAGCACATGAAAAGCGGCAAAACGTCGACAATGATGCCCTTGGCCAAAAAGGGCGTATGCGTTTTTTCCTGAATATATTCAGGAAAAAACGCATACGCCCTTTTTGGCCAACCAAGCAACCTGGAAAGGCAAATCAGCGCTACAAAGAAGTCTCGCTTCCCATCGGTCAAAAGGGCCATGCGGAAAAAAGTGTCAAAACCAGAAATGCAGGACAGGCCATGGAGAAATGGGAGCCTTGCTACGCTGATGGGCGGGATGTAAATTGCCAACAGCCACTCTGGAGAAGTGTACGGTGTGTCCTGAAACATCGAAAAAACACAGCTTAGAGCGCATAGGGCACTTCCACTCATGGGCGTATAAATTGGGAAAACTAAAAATCAGCAAGACACAGGCACCCCAAAGTTTAGGGCTGCTCTGTTGACAAGAACCTCCACTTCATGACACCTCAAATATCCCAGGAAAGAGAAAAATGGATAAAGAAGTGGTGGTCCTTATGTACAATGGAATATCACTCAGCCATGAAATCAATGTCATAAGGCTAGTAGCAGCATGATGAGTGGCTTTAGCTACGACGATTCTAAGTGAAATAAGTCACACAGAAAAAGACACTTATCATAAGCTATCACTTATAGAGGGAATGTAAAAACCGCTACACTTGAACTGAATTACAAAACAGAACAGAGTCACAAGTTTACAAAACACACTATGGCTGCTTAACGGGAAAGGTGGGGTGGGGTGATGCATAAAACAAGGGTTTCAAATGAGCTCAGATACCGTTCCATAAACCCAATATGTAATAGAAAGACCTACTCCTTGCTCAGTGAACTGGACTCCACACCCCCTATTCACCGCACAAGAATATATCTGACTAGTAAGAATCTTAAAACCTATGTATTGATATCTCTCTGGAAGTGAGTCAAGTGGGTGTAAAGCGGCAGAAACACAGCCGTGAAAAGCAGCTAAACCCCATTATAAAAATAAATTACTTTTAAAAACCCGTGAAACACAGACAGTGAAAGAGAGAGAAATTCTTACAAAATTCGTTCAGGGGCTGTGATGCAACCTGGATTGACCATATCTAGACCCACAGCTGGATGAGACATAAGGGTGGACACTCTCGGGGCTGAGAGGTTTGGTGAGGTTGGGGGAGCAAACGCAGAGCCTTTAAAGTAATACTGCCTGTTACCCATCCCATGGGTCCCAAATCTCCAGGTTCAAGGGCATCTTCCTACCTCGAAAACATGCATGAGAAACCCAGAAGGTGGTACACCGTGTGATCGGGAAAGGTTTCTAAAACGCACCTCATTTCTCATCTCCTTGTGCTCGGGTTCGCCATTCCAGCCGCTTTACTAGCAATCTCCCTCCTTGGAGAATCAGCACCTGTAACCTCCCGTTCCGTACAGCTTGCAATTTGTCCTGAGGATGAACGGGAAGAGGGGGAGCCAATGAGAGACTAGCTCTAGGTGTTGGGACAGGCACAGGTCACTCTATTTTCCCATCAGGAAGAAGAATTAACCACAGGCTCAGCCTGCCGCCCGGAAGCAGAATAGGGCCTGAGGCAATCCTGCGCTTTTGCGGCCAGCTCCCAAAAAAGCGAGTTGAAAAATGGAGCTCAGGGGCACTGCAATTCACAAACCTGCAGAGTTATAAATGATAACTCTCGTCCACAAATATATTGAGGGAAGGCAACAAAGAGGATCTGAAAGCAAGGCAGAATTGCAGGAAACAGATTTCAGGAGGTCGATTCCAATCGCCTTTAAAGCACATGAAAAGCGGCAAAACGTCGACAATGATGCCCTTGGCCAAAAAGGGCGTATGCGTTTTTTCCTGAATATATTCAGGAAAAAACGCATACGCCCTTTTTGGCCAACCAAGCAACCTGGAAAGGCAAATCAGCGCTACAAAGAAGTCTCGCTTCCCATCGGTCAAAAGGGCCATGCGGAAAAAAGTGTCAAAACCAGAAATGCAGGACAGGCCATGGAGAAATGGGAGCCTTGCTACGCTGATGGGCGGGATGTAAATTGCCAACAGCCACTCTGGAGAAGTGTACGGTGTGTCCTGAAACATCGAAAAAACACAGCTTAGAGCGCATAGGGCACTTCCACTCATGGGCGTATAAATTGGGAAAACTAAAAATCAGCAAGACACAGGCACCCCAAAGTTTAGGGCTGCTCTGTTGACAAGAACCTCCACTTCATGACACCTCTAATATCCCAGGAAAGAGAAAAATGGATAAAGAAGTGGTGGTCCTTATGTACAATGGAATATCACTCAGCCATGAAATCAATGTCATAAGGCTAGTAGCAGCATGATGAGTGGCTTTAGCTACGACGATTCTAAGTGAAATAAGTCACACAGAAAAAGACACTTATCATAAGCTATCACTTATAGAGGGAATGTAAAAACCGCTACACTTGAACTGAATTACAAAACAGAACAGAGTCACAAGTTTACAAAACACACTATGGCTGCTTAACGGGAAAGGTGGGGTGGGGTGATGCATAAAACAAGGGTTTCAAATGAGCTCAGATACCGTTCCATAAACCCAATATGTCATAGAAAGACCTACTCCTTGCTCAGTGAACTGGACTCCACACCCCCTATTCACCGCACAAGAATATATCTGACTAGTAAGAATCTTAAAACCTATGTATTGATATCTCTCTGGAAGTGAGTCAAGTGGGTGTAAAGCGGCAGAAACACAGCCGTGAAAAGCAGCTAAACCCCATTATAAAAATAAATTACTTTTAAAAACCCGTGAAACACAGACAGTGAAAGAGAGAGAAATTCTTACAAAATTCGTTCAGGGGCTGTGATGCAACCTGGATTGACCATATCTAGACCCACAGCTGGATGAGACATAAGGGTGGACACTCTCGGGGCTGAGAGGTTTGGTGAGGTTGGGGGAGCAAACGCAGAGCCTTTAAAGTAATACTGCCTGTTACCCATCCCATGGGTCCCAAATCTCCAGGTTCAAGGGCATCTTCCTACCTCGAAAACATGCATGAGAAACCCAGAAGGTGGTACACCGTGTGATCGGGAAAGGTTTCTAAAACGCACCTCATTTCTCATCTCCTTGTGCTCGGGTTCGCCATTCCAGCCGCTTTACTAGCAATCTCCCTCCTTGGAGAATCAGCACCTGTAACCTCCCGTTCCGTACAGCTTGCAATTTGTCCTGAGGATGAACGGGAAGAGGGGGAGCCAATGAGAGACTAGCTCTAGGTGTTGGGACAGGCACAGGTCACTCTATTTTCCCATCAGGAAGAAGAATTAACCACAGGCTCAGCCTGCCGCCCGGAAGCAGAATAGGGCCTGAGGCAATCCTGCGCTTTTGCGGCCAGCTCCCAAAAAAGCGAGTTGAAAAATGGAGCTCAGGGGCACTGCAATTCACAAACCTGCAGAGTTATAAATGATAACTCTCGTCCACAAATATATTGAGGGAAGGCAACGAAGAGGATCTGAAAGCAAGGCAGAATTGCAGGAAACAGATTTCAGGAGGTCGATTCGAATCGCCTTTAAAGCACATGAAAAGCGGCAAAACGTCGACAATGATGCCCTTGGCCAAAAAGGGCGTATGCGTTTTTTCCTGAATATATTCAGGAAAAAACGCATACGCCCTTTTTGGCCAACCAAGCAACCTGGAAAGGCAAATCAGCGCTACAAAGAAGTCTCGCTTCCCATCGGTCAAAAGGGCCATGCGGAAAAAAGTGTCAAAACCAGAAATGCAGGACAGGCCATGGAGAAATGGGAGCCTTGCTACGCTGATGGGCGGGATGTAAATTGCCAACAGCCACTCTGGAGAAGGGTACGGTGTGTCCTGAAACATCGAAAAAACACAGCTTAGAGCGCATAGGGCACTTCCACTCATGGGCGTATAAATTGGGAAAACTAAAAATCAGCAAGACACAGGCACCCCAAAGTTTAGGGCTGCTCTTTTGACAAGAACCTCCACTTCATAACACCTCTAATATCCCAGGAAAGAGAAAAATGGATAAAGAAGTGGTGGTCCTTATGTACAATGGAATATCACTCAGCCATGAAATCAATGTCATAAGGCTAGTAGCAGCATGATGAGTGGCTTTAGCTACGACGATTCTAAGTGAAATAAGTCACACAGAAAAAGACACTTATCATAAGCTATCACTTATAGAGGGAATGTAAAAACCGCTACACTTGAACTGAATTACAAAACAGAACAGAGTCACAAGTTTACAAAACACACTATGGCTGCTTAACGGGAAAGGTGGGGTGGGGTGATGCATAAAACAAGGGTTTCAAATGAGCTCAGATACCGTTCCATAAACCCAATATGTAATAGAAAGACCTACTCCTTGCTCAGTGAACTGGACTCCACACCCCCTATTCACCGCACAAGAATATATCTGACTAGTAAGAATCTTAAAACCTATGTATTGATATCTCTCTGGAAGTGAGTCAAGTGGCTGTAAAGCGGCAGAAACACAGCCGTGAAAAGCAGCTAAACCCCATTATAAAAATAAATTACTTTTAAAAACCCGTGAAACACAGACAGTGAAAGAGAGAGAAATTCTTACAAAATTCGTTCAGGGGCTGTGATGCAACCTGGATTGACCATATCTAGACCCACAGCTGGATGAGACATAAGGGTGGACACTCTCGGGGCTGAGAGGTTTGGTGAGGTTGGGGGAGCAAACGCAGAGCCTTTAAAGTAATACTGCCTGTTACCCATCCCATGGGTCCCAAATCTCCAGGTTCAAGGGCATCTTCCTACCTCGAAAACATGCATGAGAAACCCAGAAGGTGGTACACCGTGTGATCGGGAAAGGTTTCTAAAACGCACCTCATTTCTCATCTCCTTGTGCTCGGGTTCGCCATTCCAGCCGCTTTACTAGCAATCTCCCTCCTTGGAGAATCAGCACCTGTAACCTCCCGTTCCGTACAGCTTGCAATTTGTCCTGAGGATGAACGGGAAGAGGGGGAGCCAATGAGAGACTAGCTCTAGGTGTTGGGACAGGCACAGGTCACTCTATTTTCGCATCAGGAAGAAGAATTAACCACAGGCTCAGCCTGCCGCCCGGAAGCAGAATAGGGCCTGAGGCAATCCTGCGCTTTTGCGGCCAGCTCCCAAAAAAGCGAGTTGAAAAATGGAGCTCAGGGGCACTGCAATTCACAAACCTGCAGAGTTATAAATGATAACTCTCGTCCACAAATATATTGAGGGAAGGCAACGAAGAGGATCTGAAAGCAAGGCAGAATTGCAGGAAACAGATTTCAGGAGGTCGATTCCAATCGCCTTTAAAGCACATGAAAAGCGGCAAAACGTCGACAATGATGCCCTTGGCCAAAAAGGGCGTATGCGTTTTTTCCTGAATATATTCAGGAAAAAACGCATACGCCCTTTTTGGCCAACCAAGCAACCTGGAAAGGCAAATCAGCGCTACAAAGAAGTCTCGCTTCCCATCGGTCAAAAGGGCCATGCGGAAAAAAGTGTCAAAACCAGAAATGCAGGACAGGCCATGGAGAAATGGGAGCCTTGCTACGCTGATGGGCGGGATGTAAATTGCCAACAGCCACTCTGGAGAAGGGTACGGTGTGTCCTGAAACATCGAAAAAACACAGCTTAGAGCGCATAGGGCACTTCCACTCATGGGCGTATAAATTGGGAAAACTAAAAATCAGCAAGACACAGGCACCCCAAAGTTTAGGGCTGCTCTTTTGACAAGAACCTCCACTTCATGACACCTCAAATATCCCAGGAAAGAGAAAAATGGATAAAGAAGTGGTGGTCCTTATGTACAATGGAATATCACTCAGCCATGAAATCAATGTCATAAGGCTAGTAGCAGCATGATGAGTGGCTTTAGCTACGACGATTCTAAGTGAAATAAGTCACACAGAAAAAGACACTTATCATAAGCTATCACTTATAGAGGGAATGTAAAAACCGCTACACTTGAACTGAATTACAAAACAGAACAGAGTCACAAGTTTACAAAACACACTATGGCTGCTTAACGGGAAAGGTGGGGTGGGGTGATGCATAAAACAAGGGTTTCAAATGAGCTCAGATACCGTTCCATAAACCCAATATGTAATAGAAAGACCTACTCCTTGCTCAGTGAACTGGACTCCACACCCCCTATTCACCGCACAAGAATATATCTGACTAGTAAGAATCTTAAAACCTATGTATTGATATCTCTCTGGAAGTGAGTCAAGTGGCTGTAAAGCGGCAGAAACACAGCCGTGAAAAGCAGCTAAACCCCATTATAAAAATAAATTACTTTTAAAAACCCGTGAAACACAGACAGTGAAAGAGAGAGAAATTCTTACAAAATTCGTTCAGGGGCTGTGATGCAACCTGGATTGACCATATCTAGACCCACAGCTGGATGAGACATAAGGGTGGACACTCTCGGGGC
The DNA here is from genome assembly GCF_965194805.1 of Balaenoptera borealis. Lineage (NCBI taxonomy): Eukaryota > Metazoa > Chordata > Mammalia > Artiodactyla > Balaenopteridae > Balaenoptera > Balaenoptera borealis. The sequence continues at coordinate 147,682 of NW_028123155.1, forward strand.
TGAGAGGTTTGGTGAGGTTGGGGGAGCAAACGCAGAGCCTTTAAAGTAATACTGCCTGTTACCCATCCCATGGGTCCCAAATCTCCAGGTTCAAGGGCATCTTCCTACCTCGAAAACATGCATGAGAAACCCAGAAGGTGGTACACCGTGTGATCGGGAAAGGTTTCTAAAACGCACCTCATTTCTCATCTCCTTGTGCTCGGGTTCGCCATTCCAGCCGCTTTACTAGCAATCTCCCTCCTTGGAGAATCAGCACCTGTAACCTCCCGTTCCGTACAGCTTGCAATTTGTCCTGAGGATGAACGGGAAGAGGGGGAGCCAATGAGAGACTAGCTCTAGGTGTTGGGACAGGCACAGGTCACTCTATTTTCCCATCAGGAAGAAGAATTAACCACAGGCTCAGCCTGCCGCCCGGAAGCAGAATAGGGCCTGAGGCAATCCTGCGCTTTTGCGGCCAGCTCCCAAAAAAGCGAGTTGAAAAATGGAGCTCAGGGGCACTGCAATTCACAAACCTGCAGAGTTATAAATGATAACTCTCGTCCACAAATATATTGAGGGAAGGCAACGAAGAGGATCTGAAAGCAAGGCAGAATTGCAGGAAACAGATTTCAGGAGGTCGATTCGAATCGCCTTTAAAGCACATGAAAAGCGGCAAAACGTCGACAATGATGCCCTTGGCCAAAAAGGGCGTATGTGTTTTTTCCTGAATATATTCAGGAAAAAACGCATACGCCCTTTTTGGCCAACCAAGCAACCTGGAAAGGCAAATCAGCGCTACAAAGAAGTCTCGCTTCCCATCGGTCAAAAGGGCCATGCGGAAAAAAGTGTCAAAACCAGAAATGCAGGACAGGCCATGGAGAAATGGGAGCCTTGCTACGCTGATGGGCGGGATGTAAATTGCCAACAGCCACTCTGGAGAAGTGTACGGTGTGTCCTGAAACATCGAAAAAACACAGCTTAGAGCGCATAGGGCACTTCCATTCATGGGCATATAAATTGGGAAAACTAAAAATCAGCAAGACACAGGCACCACAAAGTTTAGGGCTGCTCTGTTGACAAGAACCTCCACTTCATGACACCTCAAATATCCCAGGAAAGAGAAAAATGGATAAAGAAGTGGTGGTCCTTATGTACAATGGAATATCACTCAGCCATGAAATCAATGTCATAAGGCTAGTAGCAGCATGATGAGTGGCTTTAGCTACGACGATTCTAAGTGAAATAAGTCACACAGAAAAAGACACTTATCATAAGCTATCACTTATAGAGGGAATGTAAAAACCGCTACACTTGAACTGAATTACAAAACAGAACAGAGTCACAAGTTTACAAAACACACTATGGCTGCTTAACGGGAAAGGTGGCGTGGGGTGATGCATAAAACAAGGGTTTCAAATGAGCTCAGATACCGTTCCATAAACCCAATATGTAATAGAAAGACCTACTCCTTGCTCAGTGAACTGGACTCCACACCCCCTATTCACCGCACAAGAATATATCTGACTAGTAAGAATCTTAAAACCTATGTATTGATATCTCTCTGGAAGTGAGTCAAGTGGGTGTAAAGCGGCAGAAACACAGCCGTGAAAAGCAGCTAAACCCCATTATAAAAATAAATTACTTTTAAAAACCCGTGAAACACAGACAGTGAAAGAGAGAGAAATTCTTACAAAATTCGTTCAGGGGCTGTGATGCAACCTGGATTGACCATATCTAGACCCACAGCTGGATGAGACATAAGGGTGGACACTCTCGGGGCTGAGAGGTTTGGTGAGGTTGGGGGAGCAAACGCAGAGCCTTTAAAGTAATACTGCCTGTTACCCATCCCATGGGTCCCAAATCTCCAGGTTCAAGGGCATCTTCCTACCTCGAAAACATGCATGAGAAACCCAGAAGGTGGTACACCGTGTGATCGGGAAAGGTTTCTAAAACGCACCTCATCTCTCATCTCCTTGTGCTCGGGTTCGCCATTCCAGCCGCTTTACTAGCAATCTCCCTCCTTGGAGAATCAGCACCTGTAACCTCCCGTTCCGTACAGCTTGCAATTTGTCCTGAGGATGAACGGGAAGAGGGGGAGCCAATGAGAGACTAGCTCTAGGTGTTGGGACAGGCACAGGTCACTCTATTTTCCCATCAGGAAGAAGAATTAACCACAGGCTCAGCCTGCCGCCCGGAAGCAGAATAGGGCCTGAGGCAATCCTGCGCTTTTGCGGCCAGCTCCCAAAAAAGCGAGTTGAAAAATGGAGCTCAGGGGCACTGCAATTCACAAACCTGCAGAGTTATAAATGATAACTCTCGTCCACAAATATATTGAGGGAAGGCAACGAAGAGGATCTGAAAGCAAGGCAGAATTGCAGGAAACAGATTTCAGGAGGTCGATTCCAATCGCCTTTAAAGCACATGAAAAGCGGCAAAACGTCGACAATGATGCCCTTGGCCAAAAAGGGCGTATGCGTTTTTTCCTGAATATATTCAGGAAAAAACGCATACGCCCTTTTTGGCCAACCAAGCAACCTGGAAAGGCAAATCAGCGCTACAAAGAAGTCTCGCTTCCCATCGGTCAAAAGGGCCATGCGGAAAAAAGTGTCAAAACCAGAAATGCAGGACAGGCCATGGAGAAATGGGAGCCTTGCTACGCTGATGGGCGGGATGTAAATTGCCAACAGCCACTCTGGAGAAGGGTACGGTGTGTCCTGAAACATCGAAAAAACACAGCTTAGAGCGCATAGGGCACTTCCACTCATGGGCGTATAAATTGGGAAAACTAAAAATCAGCAAGACACAGGCACCCCAAAGTTTAGGGCTGCTCTTTTGACAAGAACCTCCACTTCATGACACCTCAAATATCCCAGGAAAGAGAAAAATGGATAAAGAAGTGGTGGTCCTTATGTACAATGGAATATCACTCAGCCATGAAATCAATGTCATAAGGCTAGTAGCAGCATGATGAGTGGCTTTAGCTACGACGATTCTAAGTGAAATAAGTCACACAGAAAAAGACACTTATCATAAGCTATCACTTATAGAGGGAATGTAAAAACCGCTACACTTGAACTGAATTACAAAACAGAACAGAGTCACACGTTTACAAAACACACTATGGCTGCTTAACGGGAAAGGTGGGGTGGGGTGATGCATAAAACAAGGGTTTCAAATGAGCTCAGATACCGTTCCATAAACCCAATATGTAATAGAAAGACCTACTCCTTGCTCAGTGAACTGGACTCCACACCCCCTATTCACCGCACAAGAATATATCTGACTAGTAAGAATCATAAAACCTATGTATTGATATCTCTCTGGAAGTGAGTCAAGTGGGTGTAAAGCGGCAGAAACACAGCCGTGAAAAGCAGCTAAACCCCATTATAAAAATAAATTACTTTTAAAAACCCGTGAAACACAGACAGTGAAAGAGAGAGAAATTCTTACAAAATTCGTTCAGGGGCTGTGATGCAACCTGGATTGACCATATCTAGACCCACAGCTGGATGAGACATAAGGGTGGACACTCTCGGGGCTGAGAGGTTTGGTGAGGTTGGGGGAGCAAACGCAGAGCCTTTAAAGTAATACTGCCTGTTACCCATCCCATGGGTCCCAAATCTCCAGGTTCAAGGGCATCTTCCTACCTCGAAAACATGCATGAGAAACCCAGAAGGTGGTACACCGTGTGATCGGGAAAGGTTTCTAAAACGCACCTCATTTCTCATCTCCTTGTGCTCGGGTTCGCCATTCCAGCCGCTTTACTAGCAATCTCCCTCCTTGGAGAATCAGCACCTGTAACCTCCCGTTCCGTACAGCTTGCAATTTGTCCTGAGGATGAACGGGAAGAGGGGGAGCCAATGAGAGACTAGCTCTAGGTGTTGGGACAGGCACAGGTCACTCTATTTTCCCATCAGGAAGAAGAATTAACCACAGGCTCAGCCTGCCGCCCGGAAGCAGAATAGGGCCTGAGGCAATCCTGCGCTTTTGCGGCCAGCTCCCAAAAAAGCGAGTTGAAAAATGGAGCTCAGGGGCACTGCAATTCACAAACCTGCAGAGTTATAAATGATAACTCTCGTCCACAAATATATTGAGGGAAGGCAACGAAGAGGATCTGAAAGCAAGGCAGAATTGCAGGAAACAGATTTCAGGAGGTCGATTCCAATCGCCTTTAAAGCACATGAAAAGCGGCAAAACGTCGACAATGATGCCCTTGGCCAAAAAGGGCGTATGCGTTTTTTCCTGAATATATTCAGGAAAAAACGCATACGCCCTTTTTGGCCAACCAAGCAACCTGGAAAGGCAAATCAGCGCTACAAAGAAGTCTCGCTTCCCATCGGTCAAAAGGGCCATGCGGAAAAAAGTGTCAAAACCAGAAATGCAGGACAGGCCATGGAGAAATGGGAGCCTTGCTACGCTGATGGGCGGGATGTAAATTGCCAACAGCCACTCTGGAGAAGGGTACGGTGTGTCCTGAAACATCGAAAAAACACAGCTTAGAGCGCATAGGGCACTTCCACTCATGGGCGTATAAATTGGGAAAACTAAAAATCAGCAAGACACAGGCACCCCAAAGTTTAGGGCTGCTCTTTTGACAAGAACCTCCACTTCATGACACCTCAAATATCCCAGGAAAGAGAAAAATGGATAAAGAAGTGGTGGTCCTTATGTACAATGGAATATCACTCAGCCATGAAATCAATGTCATAAGGCTAGTAGCAGCATGATGAGTGGCTTTAGCTACGACGATTCTAAGTGAAATAAGTCACACAGAAAAAGACACTTATCATAAGCTATCACTTATAGAGGGAATGTAAAAACCGCTACACTTGAACTGAATTACAAAACAGAACAGAGTCACAAGTTTACAAAACACACTATGGCTGCTTAACGGGAAAGGTGGGGTGGGGTGATGCATAAAACAAGGGTTTCAAATGAGCTCAGATACCGTTCCATAAACCCAATATGTAATAGAAAGACCTACTCCTTGCTCAGTGAACTGGACTCCACACCCCCTATTCACCGCACAAGAATATATCTGACTAGTAAGAATCTTAAAACCTATGTATTGATATCTCTCTGGAAGTGAGTCAAGTGGCTGTAAAGCGGCAGAAACACAGCCGTGAAAAGCAGCTAAACCCCATTATAAAAATAAATTACTTTTAAAAACCCGTGAAACACAGACAGTGAAAGAGAGAGAAATTCTTACAAAATTCGTTCAGGGGCTGTGATGCAACCTGGATTGACCATATCTAGACCCACAGCTGGATGAGACATAAGGGTGGACACTCTCGGGGCTGAGAGGTTTGGTGAGGTTGGGGGAGCAAACGCAGAGCCTTTAAAGTAATACTGCCTGTTACCCATCCCATGGGTCCCAAATCTCCAGGTTCAAGGGCATCTTCCTACCTCGAAAACATGCATGAGAAACCCAGAAGGTGGTACACCGTGTGATCGGGAAAGGTTTCTAAAACGCACCTCATTTCTCATCTCCTTGTGCTCGGGTTCGCCATTCCAGCCGCTTTACTAGCAATCTCCCTCCTTGGAGAATCAGCACCTGTAACCTCCCGTTCCGTACAGCTTGCAATTTGTCCTGAGGATGAACGGGAAGAGGGGGAGCCAATGAGAGACTAGCTCTAGGTGTTGGGACAGGCACAGGTCACTCTATTTTCCCATCAGGAAGAAGAATTAACCACAGGCTCAGCCTGCCGCCCGGAAGCAGAATAGGGCCTGAGGCAATCCTGCGCTTTTGCGGCCAGCTCCCAAAAAAGCGAGTTGAAAAATGGAGCTCAGGGGCACTGCAATTCACAAACCTGCAGAGTTATAAATGATAACTCTCGTCCACAAATATATTGAGGGAAGGCAACAAAGAGGATCTGAAAGCAAGGCAGAATTGCAGGAAACAGATTTCAGGAGGTCGATTCGAATCGCCTTTAAAGCACATGAAAAGCGGCAAAACGTCGACAATGATGCCCTTGGCCAAAAAGGGCGTATGCGTTTTTTCCTGAATATATTCAGGAAAAAACGCATACGCCCTTTTTGGCCAACCAAGCAACCTGGAAAGGCAAATCAGCCCTACAAAGAAGTCTCGCTTCCCATCGGTCAAAAGGGCCATGCGGAAAAAAGTGTCAAAACCAGAAATGCAGGACAGGCCATGGAGAAATGGGAGCCTTGCTACGCTGATGGGCGGGATGTAAATTGCCAACAGCCACTCTGGAGAAGTGTACGGTGTGTCCTGAAACATCGAAAAAACACAGCTTAGAGCGCATAGGGCACTTCCACTCATGGGCGTATAAATTGGGAAAACTAAAAATCAGCAAGACACAGGCACCCCAAAGTTTAGGGCTGCTCTTTTGACAAGAACCTCCACTTCATGACACCTCAAATATCCCAGGAAAGAGAAAAATGGATAAAGAAGTGGTGGTCCTTATGTACAATGGAATATCACTCAGCCATGAAATCAATGTCATAAGGCTAGTAGCAGCATGATGAGTGGCTTTAGCTACGACGATTCTAAGTGAAATAAGTCACACAGAAAAAGACACTTATCATAAGCTATCACTTATAGAGGGAATGTAAAAACCGCTACACTTGAACTGAATTACAAAACAGAACAGAGTCACAAGTTTACAAAACACACTATGGCTGCTTAACGGGAAAGGTGGGGTGGGGTGATGCATAAAACAAGGGTTTCAAATGAGCTCAGATACCGTTCCATAAACCCAATATGTAATAGAAAGACCTACTCCTTGCTCAGTGAACTGGACTCCACACCCCCTATTCACCGCACAAGAATATATCTGACTAGTAAGAATCTTAAAACCTATGTATTGATATCTCTCTGGAAGTGAGTCAAGTGGGTGTAAAGCGGCAGAAACACAGCCGTGAAAAGCAGCTAAACCCCATTATAAAAATAAATTACTTTTAAAAACCCGTGAAACAAAGACAGTGAAAGAGAGAGAAATTCTTACAAAATTCGTTCAGGGGCTGTGATGCAACCTGGATTGACCATATCTAGACCCACAGCTGGATGAGACATAAGGGTGGACACTCTCGGGGCTGAGAGGTTTGGTGAGGTTGGGGGAGCAAACGCAGAGCCTTTAAAGTAATACTGCCTGTTACCCATCCCATGGGTCCCAAATCTCCAGGTTCAAGGGCATCTTCCTACCTCGAAAACATGCATGAGAAACCCAGAAGGTGGTACACCGTGTGATCGGGAAAGGTTTCTAAAACGCACCTCATTTCTCATCTCCTTGTGCTCGGGTTCGCCATTCCAGCCGCTTTACTAGCAATCTCCCTCCTTGGAGAATCAGCACCTGTAACCTCCCGTTCCGTACAGCTTGCAATTTGTCCTGAGGATGAACGGGAAGAGGGGGAGCCAATGAGAGACTAGCTCTAGGTGTTGGGACAGGCACAGGTCACTCTATTTTCCCATCAGGAAGAAGAATTAACCACAGGCTCAGCCTGCCGCCCGGAAGCAGAATAGGGCCTGAGGCAATCCTGCGCTTTTGCGGCCAGCTCCCAAAAAAGCGAGTTGAAAAATGGAGCTCAGGGGCACTGCAATTCACAAACCTGCAGAGTTATAAATGATAACTCTCGTCCACAAATATATTGAGGGAAGGCAACGAAGAGGATCTGAAAGCAAGGCAGATTTGCAGGAAACAGATTTCAGGAGGTCGATTCGAATCGCCTTTAAAGCACATGAAAAGCGGCAAAACGTCGACAATGATGCCCTTGGCCAAAAAGGGCGTATGCGTTTTTTCCTGAATATATTCAGGAAAAAACGCATACGCCCTTTTTGGCCAACCAAGCAACCTGGAAAGGCAAATCAGCGCTACAAAGAAGTCTCGCTTCCCATCGGTCAAAAGGGCCATGCGGAAAAAAGTGTCAAAACCAGAAATGCAGGACAGGCCATGGAGAAATGGGAGCCTTGCTACGCTGATGGGCGGGATGTAAATTGCCAACAGCCACTCTGGAGAAGTGTACGGTGTGTCCTGAAACATCGAAAAAACACAGCTTAGAGCGCATAGGGCACTTCCACTCATGGGCATATAAATTGGGAAAACTAAAAATCAGCAAGACACAGGCACCCCAAAGTTTAGGGCTGCTCTGTTGACAAGAACCTCCACTTCATGACACCTCAAATATCCCAGGAAAGAGAAAAATGGATAAAGAAGTGGTGGTCCTTATGTACAATGGAATATCACTCAGCCATGAAATCAATGTCATAAGGCTAGTAGCAGCATGATGAGTGGCTTTAGCTACGACGATTCTAAGTGAAATAAGTCACACAGAAAAAGACACTTATCATAAGCTATCACTTATAGAGGGAATGTAAAAACCGCTACACTTGAACTGAATTACAAAACAGAACAGAGTCACACGTTTACAAAACACACTATGGCTGCTTAACGGGAAAGGTGGGGTGGGGTGATGCATAAAACAAGGGTTTCAAATGAGCTCAGATACCGTTCCATAAACCCAATATGTAATAGAAAGACCTACTCCTTGCTCAGTGAACTGGACTCCACACCCCCTATTCACCGCACAAGAATATATCTGACTAGTAAGAATCTTAAAACCTATGTATTGATATCTCTCTGGAAGTGAGTCAAGTGGGTGTAAAGCGGCAGAAACACAGCCGTGAAAAGCAGCTAAACCCCATTATAAAAATAAATTACTTTTAAAAACCCGTGAAACACAGACAGTGAAAGAGAGAGAAATTCTTACAAAATTCGTTCAGGGGCTGTGATGCAACCTGGATTGACCATATCTAGACCCACAGCTGGATGAGACATAAGGGTGGACACTCTCGGGGCTGAGAGGTTTGGTGAGGTTGGGGGAGCAAACGCAGAGCCTTTAAAGTAATACTGCCTGTTACCCATCCCATGGGTCCCAAATCTCCAGGTTCAAGGGCATCTTCCTACCTCGAAAACATGCATGAGAAACCCAGAAGGTGGTACACCGTGTGATCGGGAAAGGTTTCTAAAACGCACCTCATCTCTCATCTCCTTGTGCTCGGGTTCGCCATTCCAGCCGCTTTACTAGCAATCTCCCTCCTTGGAGAATCAGCACCTGTAACCTCCCGTTCCGTACAGCTTGCAATTTGTCCTGAGGATGAACGGGAAGAGGGGGAGCCAATGAGAGACTAGCTCTAGGTGTTGGGACAGGCACAGGTCACTCTATTTTCCCATCAGGAAGAAGAATTAACCACAGGCTCAGCCTGCCGCCCGGAAGCAGAATAGGGCCTGAGGCAATCCTGCGCTTTTGCGGCCAGCTCCCAAAAAAGCGAGTTGAAAAATGGAGCTCAGGGGCACTGCAATTCACAAACCTGCAGAGTTATAAATGATAACTCTCGTCCACAAATATATTGAGGGAAGGCAACGAAGAGGATCTGAAAGCAAGGCAGAATTGCAGGAAACAGATTTCAGGAGGTCGATTCGAATCGCCTTTAAAGCACATGAAAAGCGGCAAAACGTCGACAATGATGCCCTTGGCCAAAAAGGGCGTATGCGTTTTTTCCTGAATATATTCAGGAAAAAACGCATACGCCCTTTTTGGCCAACCAAGCAACCTGGAAAGGCAAATCAGCGCTACAAAGAAGTCTCGCTTCCCATCGGTCAAAAGGGCCATGCGGAAAAAAGTGTCAAAACCAGAAATGCAGGACAGGCCATGGAGAAATGGGAGCCTTGCTACGCTGATGGGCGGGATGTAAATTGCCAACAGCCACTCTGGAGAAGTGTACGGTGTGTCCTGAAACATCGAAAAAACACAGCTTAGAGCGCATAGGGCACTTCCACTCATGGGCGTATAAATTGGGAAAACTAAAAATCAGCAAGACACAGGCACCCCAAAGTTTAGGGCTGCTCTGTTGACAAGAACCTCCACTTCATGACACCTCAAATATCCCAGGAAAGAGAAAAATGGATAAAGAAGTGGTGGTCCTTATGTACAATGGAATATCACTCAGCCATGAAATCAATGTCATAAGGCTAGTAGCAGCATGATGAGTGGCTTTAGCTACGACGATTCTAAGTGAAATAAGTCACACAGAAAAAGACACTTATCATAAGCTATCACTTATAGAGGGAATGTAAAAACCGCTACACTTGAACTGAATTACAAAACAGAACAGAGTCACAAGTTTACAAAACACACTATGGCTGCTTAACGGGAAAGGTGGCGTGGGGTGATGCATAAAACAAGGGTTTCAAATGAGCTCAGATACCGTTCCATAAACCCAATATGTAATAGAAAGACCTACTCCTTGCTCAGTGAACTGGACTCCACACCCCCTATTCACCGCACAAGAATATATCTGACTAGTAAGAATCTTAAAACCTATGTATTGATATCTCTCTGGAAGTGAGTCAAGTGGGTGTAAAGCGGCAGAAACACAGCCGTGAAAAGCAGCTAAACCCCATTATAAAAATAAATTACTTTTAAAAACCCGTGAAACACAGACAGTGAAAGAGAGAGAAATTCTTACAAAATTCGTTCAGGGGCTGTGATGCAACCTGGATTGACCATATCTAGACCCACAGCTGGATGAGACATAAGGGTGGACACTCTCGGGGCTGAGAGGTTTGGTGAGGTTGGGGGAGCAAACGCAGAGCCTTTAAAGTAATACTGCCTGTTACCCATCCCATGGGTCCCAAATCTCCAGGTTCAAGGGCATCTTCCTACCTCGAAAACATGCATGAGAAACCCAGAAGGTGGTACACCGTGTGATCGGGAAAGGTTTCTAAAACGCACCTCATTTCTCATCTCCTTGTGCTCGGGTTCGCCATTCCAGCCGCTTTACTAGCAATCTCCCTCCTTGGAGAATCAGCACCTGTAACCTCCCGTTCCGTACAGCTTGCAATTTGTCCTGAGGATGAACGGGAAGAGGGGGAGCCAATGAGAGACTAGCTCTAGGTGTTGGGACAGGCACAGGTCACTCTATTTTCGCATCAGGAAGAAGAATTAACCACAGGCTCAGCCTGCCGCCCGGAAGCAGAATAGGGCCTGAGGCAATCCTGCGCTTTTGCGGCCAGCTCCCAAAAAAGCGAGTTGAAAAATGGAGCTCAGGGGCACTGCAATTCACAAACCTGCAGAGTTATAAATGATAACTCTCGTCCACAAATATATTGAGGGAAGGCAACGAAGAGGATCTGAAAGCAAGGCAGAATTGCAGGAAACAGATTTCAGGAGGTCGATTCCAATCGCCTTTAAAGCACATGAAAAGCGGCAAAACGTCGACAATGATGCCCTTGGCCAAAAAGGGCGTATGCGTTTTTTCCTGAATATATTCAGGAAAAAACGCATACGCCCTTTTTGGCCAACCAAGCAACCTGGAAAGGCAAATCAGCGCTACAAAGAAGTCTCGCTTCCCATCGGTCAAAAGGGCCATGCGGAAAAAAGTGTCAAAACCAGAAATGCAGGACAGGCCATGGAGAAATGGGAGCCTTGCTACGCTGATGGGCGGGATGTAAATTGCCAACAGCCACTCTGGAGAAGGGTACGGTGTGTCCTGAAACATCGAAAAAACACAGCTTAGAGCGCATAGGGCACTTCCACTCATGGGCGTATAAATTGGGAAAACTAAAAATCAGCAAGACACAGGCACCCCAAAGTTTAGGGCTGCTCTTTTGACAAGAACCTCCACTTCATGACACCTCAAATATCCCAGGAAAGAGAAAAATGGATAAAGAAGTGGTGGTCCTTATGTACAATGGAATATCACTCAGCCATGAAATCAATGTCATAAGGCTAGTAGCAGCATGATGAGTGGCTTTAGCTACGACGATTCTAAGTGAAATAAGTCACACAGAAAAAGACACTTATCATAAGCTATCACTTATAGAGGGAATGTAAAAACCGCTACACTTGAACTGAATTACAAAACAGAACAGAGTCACAAGTTTACAAAACACACTATGGCTGCTTAACGGGAAAGGTGGGGTGGGGTGATGCATAAAACAAGGGTTTCAAATGAGCTCAGATACCGTTCCATAAACCCAATATGTAATAGAAAGACCTACTCCTTGCTCAGTGAACTGGACTCCACACCCCCTATTCACCGCACAAGAATATATCTGACTAGTAAGAATCTTAAAACCTATGTATTGATATCTCTCTGGAAGTGAGTCAAGTGGCTGTAAAGCGGCAGAAACACAGCCGTGAAAAGCAGCTAAACCCCATTATAAAATAAATTACTTTTAAAAACCCGTGAAACACAGACAGTGAAAGAGAGAGAAATTCTTACAAAATTCGTTCAGGGGCTGTGATGCAACCTGGATTGACCATATCTAGACCCACAGCTGGATGAGACATAAGGGTGGACACTCTCGGGGCTGAGAGGTTTGGTGAGGTTGGGGGAGCAAACGCAGAGCCTTTAAAGTAATACTGCCTGTTACCCATCCCATGGGTCCCAAATCTCCAGGTTCAAGGGCATCTTCCTACCTCGAAAACATGCATGAGAAACCCAGAAGGTGGTACACCATGTGATCGGGAAAGGTTTCTAAAACGCACCTCATTTCTCATCTCCTTGTGCTCGGGTTCGCCATTCCAGCTGCTTTACTAGCAATCTCCCTCCTTGGAGAATCAGCACCTTTAACCTCCCGTTCCGTACAGCTTGCAATTTGTCCTGAGGATGAACGGGAAGAGGGGGAGCCAATGAGAGACTAGCTCTAGGTGTTGGGACAGGCACAGGTCACTCTATTTTCCCATCAGGAAGAAGAATTAACCACAGGCTCAGCCTGCCGCCCGGAAGCAGAATAGGGCCTGAGGCAATCCTGCGCTTTTGCGGCCAGCTCCCAAAAAAGCGAGTTGAAAAATGGAGCTCAGGGGCACTGCAATTCACAAACCTGCAGAGTTATAAATGATAACTCTCGTCCACAAATATATTGAGGGAAGGCAACGAAGAGGATCTGAAAGCAAGGCAGAATTGCAGGAAACAGATTTCAGGAGGTCGATTCGAATCGCCTTTAAAGCACATGAAAAGCGGCAAAATGTCGACAATGATGCCCTTGGCCAAAAAGGGCGTATGCGTTTTTTCCTGAATATATTCAGGAAAAAACGCATACGCCCTTTTTGGCCAACCAAGCAACCTGGAAAGGCAAATCAGCGCTACAAAGAAGTCTCGCTTCCCATCGGTCAAAAGGGCCATGCGGAAAAAACTGTCAAAACCAGAAATGCAGGACAGGCCATGGAGAAATGGGAGCCTTGCTACGCTGATGGGCGGGATGTAAATTGCCAACAGCCACTCTGGAGAAGGGTACGGTGTGTCCTGAAACATCGAAAAAACACAGCTTAGAGCGCATAGGGCACTTCCACTCATGGGCGTATAAATTGGGAAAACTAAAAATCAGCAAGACACAGGCACCCCAAAGTTTAGGGCTGCTCTTTTGACAAGAACCTCCACTTCATGACACCTCAAATATCCCAGGAAAGAGAAAAATGGATAAAGAAGTGGTGGTCCTTATGTACAATGGAATATCACTCAGCCATGAAATCAATGTCATAAGGCTAGTAGCAGCATGATGAGTGGCTTTAGCTACGACGATTCTAAGTGAAATAAGTCACACAGAAAAAGACACTTATCATAAGCTATCACTTATAGAGGGAATGTAAAAACCGCTACACTTGAACTGAATTACAAAACAGAACAGAGTCACAAGTTTACAAAACACACTATGGCTGCTTAACGGGAAAGGTGGGGTGGGGTGATGCATAAAACAAGGGTTTCAAATGAGCTCAGATACCGTTCCATAAACCCAATATGTAATAGAAAGACCTACTCCTTGCTCAGTGAACTGGACTCCACACCCCCTATTCACCGCACAAGAATATATCTGACTAGTAAGAATCTTAAAACCTATGTATTGATATCTCTCTGGAAGTGAGTCAAGTGGCTGTAAAGCGGCAGAAACACAGCCGTGAAAAGCAGCTAAACCCCATTATAAAAATAAATTACTTTTAAAAACCCGTGAAACACAGACAGTGAAAGAGAGAGAAATTCTTACAAAATTCGTTCAGGGGCTGTGATGCAACCTGGATTGACCATATCTAGACCCACAGCTGGATGAGACATAAGGGTGGACACTCTCGGGGCTGAGAGGTTTGGTGAGGTTGGGGGAGCAAACGCAGAGCCTTTAAAGTAATACTGCCTGTTACCCATCCCATGGGTCCCAAATCTCCAGGTTCAAGGGCATCTTCCTACCTCGAAAACATGCATGAGAAACCCAGAAGGTGGTACACCGTGTGATCGGGAAAGGTTTCTAAAACGCACCTCATTTCTCATCTCCTTGTGCTCGGGTTCGCCATTCCAGCCGCTTTACTAGCAATCTCCCTCCTTGGAGAATCAGCACCTGTAACCTCCCGTTCCGTACAGCTTGCAATTTGTCCTGAGGATGAACGGGAAGAGGGGGAGCCAATGAGAGACTAGCTCTAGGTGTTGGGACAGGCACAGGTCACTCTATTTTCCCATCAGGAAGAAGAATTAACCACAGGCTCAGCCTGCCGCCCGGAAGCAGAATAGGGCCTGAGGCAATCCTGCGCTTTTGCGGCCAGCTCCCAAAAAAGCGAGTTGAAAAATGGAGCTCAGGGGCACTGCAATTCACAAACCTGCAGAGTTATAAATGATAACTCTCGTCCACAAATATATTGAGGGAAGGCAACGAAGAGGATCTGAAAGCAAGGCAGAATTGCAGGAAACAGATTTCAGGAGGTCGATTCCAATCGCCTTTAAAGCACATGAAAAGCGGCAAAACGTCGACAATGATGCCCTTGGCCAAAAAGGGCGTATGCGTTTTTTCCTGAATATATTCAGGAAAAAACGCATACGCCCTTTTTGGCCAACCAAGCAACCTGGAAAGGCAAATCAGCGCTACAAAGAAGTCTCGCTTCCCATCGGTCAAAAGGGCCATGCGGAAAAAACTGTCAAAACCAGAAATGCAGGACAGGCCATGGAGAAATGGGAGCCTTGCTACGCTGATGGGCGGGATGTAAATTGCCAACAGCCACTCTGGAGAAGTGTACGGTGTGTCCTGAAACATCGAAAAAACACAGCTTAGAGCGCATAGGGCACTTCCACTCATGGGCGTATAAATTGGGAAAACTAAAAATCAGCAAGACACAGGCACCCCAAAGTTTAGGGCTGCTCTGTTGACAAGAACCTCCACTTCATGACACCTCAAATATCCCAGGAAAGAGAAAAATGGATAAAGAAGTGGTGGTCCTTATGTACAATGGAATATCACTCAGCCATGAAATCAATGTCATAAGGCTAGTAGCAGCATGATGAGTGGCTTTAGCTACGACGATTCTAAGTGAAATAAGTCACACAGAAAAAGACACTTATCATAAGCTATCACTTATAGAGGGAATGTAAAAACCGCTACACTTGAACTGAATTACAAAACAGAACAGAGTCACAAGTTTACAAAACACACTATGGCTGCTTAACGGGAAAGGTGGGGTGGGGTGATGCATAAAACAAGGGTTTCAAATGAGCTCAGATACCGTTCCATAAACCCAATATGTAATAGAAAGACCTACTCCTTGCTCAGTGAACTGGACTCCACACCCCCTATTCACCGCACAAGAATATATCTGACAAGTAAGAATCTTAAAACCTATGTATTGATATCTCTCTGGAAGTGAGTCAAGTGGCTGTAAAGCGGCAGAAACACAGCCGTGAAAAGCAGCTAAACCCCATTATAAAAATAAATTACTTTTAAAAACCCGTGAAACACAGACAGTGAAAGAGAGAGAAATTCTTACAAAATTCGTTCAGGGGCTGTGATGCAACCTGGATTGACCATATCTAGACCCACAGCTGGATGAGACATAAGGGTGGACACTCTCGGGGCTGAGAGGTTTGGTGAGGTTGGGGGAGCAAACGCAGAGCCTTTAAAGTAATACTGCCTGTTACCCATCCCATGGGTCCCAAATCTCCAGGTTCAAGGGCATCTTCCTACCTCGAAAACATGCATGAGAAACCCAGAAGGTGGTACACCGTGTGATCGGGAAAGGTTTCTAAAACGCACCTCATTTCTCATCTCCTTGTGCTCGGGTTCGCCATTCCAGCCGCTTTACTAGCAATCTCCCTCCTTGGAGAATCAGCACCTGTAACCTCCCGTTCCGTACAGCTTGCAATTTGTCCTGAGGATGAACGGGAAGAGGGGGAGCCAATGAGAGACTAGCTCTAGGTGTTGGGACAGGCACAGGTCACTCTATTTTCCCATCAGGAAGAAGAATTAACCACAGGCTCAGCCTGCCGCCCGGAAGCAGAATAGGGCCTGAGGCAATCCTGCGCTTTTGCGGCCAGCTCCCAAAAAAGCGAGTTGAAAAATGGAGCTCAGGGGCACTGCAATTCACAAACCTGCAGAGTTATAAATGATAACTCTCGTCCACAAATATATTGAGGGAAGGCAACGAAGAGGATCTGAAAGCAAGGCAGAATTGCAGGAAACAGATTTCAGGAGGTCGATTCCAATCGCCTTTAAAGCACATGAAAAGCGGCAAAACGTCGACAATGATGCCCTTGGCCAAAAAGGGCGTATGCGTTTTTTCCTGAATATATTCAGGAAAAAACGCATACGCCCTTTTTGGCCAACCAAGCAACCTGGAAAGGCAAATCAGCGCTACAAAGAAGTCTCGCTTCCCATCGGTCAAAAGGGCCATGCGGAAAAAAGTGTCAAAACCAGAAATGCAGGACAGGCCATGGAGAAATGGGAGCCTTGCTACGCTGATGGGCGGGATGTAAATTGCCAACAGCCACTCTGGAGAAGGGTACGGTGTGTCCTGAAACATCGAAAAAACACAGCTTAGAGCGCATAGGGCACTTCCACTCATGGGCGTATAAATTGGGAAAACTAAAAATCAGCAAGACACAGGCACCCCAAAGTTTAGGGCTGCTCTGTTGACAAGAACCTCCACTTCATGACACCTCAAATATCCCAGGAAAGAGAAAAATGGATAAAGAAGTGGTGGTCCTTATGTACAATGGAATATCACTCAGCCATGAAATCAATGTCATAAGGCTAGTAGCAGCATGATGAGTGGCTTTAGCTACGACGATTCTAAGTGAAATAAGTCACACAGAAAAAGACACTTATCATAAGCTATCACTTATAGAGGGAATGTAAAAACCGCTACACTTGAACTGAATTACAAAACAGAACAGAGTCACAAGTTTACAAAACACACTATGGCTGCTTAACGGGAAAGGTGGGGTGGGGTGATGCATAAAACAAGGGTTTCAAATGAGCTCAGATACCGTTCCATAAACCCAATATGTAATAGAAAGACCTACTCCTTGCTCAGTGAACTGGACTCCACACCCCCTATTCACCGCACAAGAATATATCTGACTAGTAAGAATCTTAAAACCTATGTATTGATATCTCTCTGGAAGTGAGTCAAGTGGCTGTAAAGCGGCAGAAACACAGCCGTGAAAAGCAGCTAAACCCCATTATAAAAATAAATTACTTTTAAAAACCCGTGAAACACAGACAGTGAAAGAGAGAGAAATTCTTACAAAATTCGTTCAGGGGCTGTGATGCAACCTGGATTGACCATATCTAGACCCACAGCTGGATGAGACATAAGGGTGGACACTCTCGGGGCTGAGAGGTTTGGTGAGGTTGGGGGAGCAAACGCAGAGCCTTTAAAGTAATACTGCCTGTTACCCATCCCATGGGTCCCAAATCTCCAGGTTCAAGGGCATCTTCCTACCTCGAAAACATGCATGAGAAACCCAGAAGGTGGTACACCGTGTGATCGGGAAAGGTTTCTAAAACGCACCTCATTTCTCATCTCCTTGTGCTCGGGTTCGCCATTCCAGCCGCTTTACTAGCAATCTCCCTCCTTGGAGAATCAGCACCTGTAACCTCCCGTTCCGTACAGCTTGCAATTTGTCCTGAGGATGAACGGGAAGAGGGGGAGCCAATGAGAGACTAGCTCTAGGTGTTGGGACAGGCACAGGTCACTCTATTTTCCCATCAGGAAGAAGAATTAACCACAGGCTCAGCCTGCCGCCCGGAAGCAGAATAGGGCCTGAGGCAATCCTGCGCTTTTGCGGCCAGCTCCCAAAAAAGCGAGTTGAAAAATGGAGCTCAGGGGCACTGCAATTCACAAACCTGCAGAGTTATAAATGATAACTCTCGTCCACAAATATATTGAGGGAAGGCAACGAAGAGGATCTGAAAGCAAGGCAGAATTGCAGGAAACAGATTTCAGGAGGTCGATTCCAATCGCCTTTAAAGCACATGAAAAGCGGCAAAACGTCGACAATGATGCCCTTGGCCAAAAAGGGCGTATGCGTTTTTTCCTGAATATATTCAGGAAAAAACGCATACGCCCTTTTTGGCCAACCAAGCAACCTGGAAAGGCAAATCAGCGCTACAAAGAAGTCTCGCTTCCCATCGGTCAAAAGGGCCATGCGGAAAAAAGTGTCAAAACCAGAAATGCAGGACAGGCCATGGAGAAATGGGAGCCTTGCTACGCTGATGGGCGGGATGTAAATTGCCAACAGCCACTCTGGAGAAGTGTACGGTGTGTCCTGAAACATCGAAAAAACACAGCTTAGAGCGCATAGGGCACTTCCACTCATGGGCGTATAAATTGGGAAAACTAAAAATCAGCAAGACACAGGCACCCCAAAGTTTAGGGCTGCTCTTTTGACAAGAACCTCCACTTCATGACACCTCAAATATCCCAGGAAAGAGAAAAATGGATAAAGAAGTGGTGGTCCTTATGTACAATGGAATATCACTCAGCCATGAAATCAATGTCATAAGGCTAGTAGCAGCATGATGAGTGGCTTTAGCTACGACGATTCTAAGTGAAATAAGTCACACAGAAAAAGACACTTATCATAAGCTATCACTTATAGAGGGAATGTAAAAACCGCTACACTTGAACTGAATTACAAAACAGAACAGAGTCACAAGTTTACAAAACACACTATGGCTGCTTAACGGGAAAGGTGGGGTGGGGTGATGCATAAAACAAGGGTTTCAAATGAGCTCAGATACCGTTCCATAAACCCAATATGTAATAGAAAGACCTACTCCTTGCTCAGTGAACTGGACTCCACACCCCCTATTCACCGCACAAGAATATATCTGACTAGTAAGAATCTTAAAACCTATGTATTGATATCTCTCTGGAAGTGAGTCAAGTGGCTGTAAAGCGGCAGAAACACAGCCGTGAAAAGCAGCTAAACCCCATTATAAAAATAAATTACTTTTAAAAACCCGTGAAACACAGACAGTGAAAGAGAGAGAAATTCTTACAAAATTCGTTCAGGGGCTGTGATGCAACCTGGATTGACCATATCTAGACCCACAGCTGGATGAGACATAAGGGTGGACACTCTCGGGGCTGAGAGGTTTGGTGAGGTTGGGGGAGCAAACGCAGAGCCTTTAAAGTAATACTGCCTGTTACCCATCCCATGGGTCCCAAATCTCCAGGTTCAAGGGCATCTTCCTACCTCGAAAACATGCATGAGAAACCCAGAAGGTGGTACACCGTGTGATCGGGAAAGGTTTCTAAAACGCACCTCATTTCTCATCTCCTTGTGCTCGGGTTCGCCATTCCAGCCGCTTTACTAGCAATCTCCCTCCTTGGAGAATCAGCACCTGTAACCTCCCGTTCCGTACAGCTTGCAATTTGTCCTGAGGATGAACGGGAAGAGGGGGAGCCAATGAGAGACTAGCTCTAGGTGTTGGGACAGGCACAGGTCACTCTATTTTCCCATCAGGAAGAAGAATTAACCACAGGCTCAGCCTGCCGCCCGGAAGCAGAATAGGGCCTGAGGCAATCCTGCGCTTTTGCGGCCAGCTCCCAAAAAAGCGAGTTGAAAAATGGAGCTCAGGGGCACTGCAATTCACAAACCTGCAGAGTTATAAATGATAACTCTCGTCCACAAATATATTGAGGGAAGGCAACGAAGAGGATCTGAAAGCAAGGCAGAATTGCAGGAAACAGATTTCAGGAGGTCGATTCGAATCGCCTTTAAAGCACATGAAAAGCGGCAAAACGTCGACAATGATGCCCTTGGCCAAAAAGGGCGTATGCGTTTTTTCCTGAATATATTCAGGAAAAAACGCATACGCCCTTTTTGGCCAACCAAGCAACCTGGAAAGGCAAATCAGCGCTACAAAGAAGTCTCGCTTCCCATCGGTCAAAAGGGCCATGCGGAAAAAAGTGTCAAAACCAGAAATGCAGGACAGGCCATGGAGAAATGGGAGCCTTGCTACGCTGATGGGCGGGATGTAAATTGCCAACAGCCACTCTGGAGAAGTGTACGGTGTGTCCTGAAACATCGAAAAAACACAGCTTAGAGCGCATAGGGCACTTCCACTCATGGGCGTATAAATTGGGAAAACTAAAAATCAGCAAGACACAGGCACCCCAAAGTTTAGGGCTGCTCTGTTGACAAGAACCTCCACTTCATGACACCTCAAATATCCCAGGAAAGAGAAAAATGGATAAAGAAGTGGTGGTCCTTATGTACAATGGAATATCACTCAGCCATGAAATCAATGTCATAAGGCTAGTAGCAGCATGATGAGTGGCTTTAGCTACGACGATTCTAAGTGAAATAAGTCACACAGAAAAAGACACTTATCATAAGCTATCACTTATAGAGGGAATGTAAAAACCGCTACACTTGAACTGAATTACAAAACAGAACAGAGTCACAAGTTTACAAAACACACTATGGCTGCTTAACGGGAAAGGTGGGGTGGGGTGATGCATAAAACAAGGGTTTCAAATGAGCTCAGATACCGTTCCATAAACCCAATATGTAATAGAAAGACCTACTCCTTGCTCAGTGAACTGGACTCCACACCCCCTATTCACCGCACAAGAATATATCTGACAAGTAAGAATCTTAAAACCTATGTATTGATATCTCTCTGGAAGTGAGTCAAGTGGCTGTAAAGCGGCAGAAACACAGCCGTGAAAAGCAGCTAAACCCCATTATAAAAATAAATTACTTTTAAAAACCCGTGAAACACAGACAGTGAAAGAGAGAGAAATTCTTACAAAATTCGTTCAGGGGCTGTGATGCAACCTGGATTGACCATATCTAGACCCACAGCTGGATGAGACATAAGGGTGGACACTCTCGGGGCTGAGAGGTTTGGTGAGGTTGGGGGAGCAAACGCAGAGCCTTTAAAGTAATACTGCCTGTTACCCATCCCATGGGTCCCAAATCTCCAGGTTCAAGGGCATCTTCCTACCTCGAAAACATGCATGAGAAACCCAGAAGGTGGTACACCGTGTGATCGGGAAAGGTTTCTAAAACGCACCTCATTTCTCATCTCCTTGTGCTCGGGTTCGCCATTCCAGCCGCTTTACTAGCAATCTCCCTCCTTGGAGAATCAGCACCTGTAACCTCCCGTTCCGTACAGCTTGCAATTTGTCCTGAGGATGAACGGGAAGAGGGGGAGCCAATGAGAGACTAGCTCTAGGTGTTGGGACAGGCACAGGTCACTCTATTTTCCCATCAGGAAGAAGAATTAACCACAGGCTCAGCCTGCCGCCCGGAAGCAGAATAGGGCCTGAGGCAATCCTGCGCTTTTGCGGCCAGCTCCCAAAAAAGCGAGTTGAAAAATGGAGCTCAGGGGCACTGCAATTCACAAACCTGCAGAGTTATAAATGATAACTCTCGTCCACAAATATATTGAGGGAAGGCAACGAAGAGGATCTGAAAGCAAGGCAGAATTGCAGGAAACAGATTTCAGGAGGTCGATTCCAATCGCCTTTAAAGCACATGAAAAGCGGCAAAACGTCGACAATGATGCCCTTGGCCAAAAAGGGCGTATGCGTTTTTTCCTGAATATATTCAGGAAAAAACGCATACGCCCTTTTTGGCCAACCAAGCAACCTGGAAAGGCAAATCAGCGCTACAAAGAAGTCTCGCTTCCCATCGGTCAAAAGGGCCATGCGGAAAAAAGTGTCAAAACCAGAAATGCAGGACAGGCCATGGAGAAATGGGAGCCTTGCTACGCTGATGGGCGGGATGTAAATTGCCAACAGCCACTCTGGAGAAGTGTACGGTGTGTCCTGAAACATCGAAAAAACACAGCTTAGAGCGCATAGGGCACTTCCACTCATGGGCGTATAAATTGGGAAAACTAAAAATCAGCAAGACACAGGCACCCCAAAGTTTAGGGCTGCTCTGTTGACAAGAACCTCCACTTCATGACACCTCAAATATCCCAGGAAAGAGAAAAATGGATAAAGAAGTGGTGGTCCTTATGTACAATGGAATATCACTCAGCCATGAAATCAATGTCATAAGGCTAGTAGCAGCATGATGAGTGGCTTTAGCTACGACGATTCTAAGTGAAATAAGTCACACAGAAAAAGACACTTATCATAAGCTATCACTTATAGAGGGAATGTAAAAACCGCTACACTTGAACTGAATTACAAAACAGAACAGAGTCACAAGTTTACAAAACACACTATGGCTGCTTAACGGGAAAGGTGGGGTGGGGTGATGCATAAAACAAGGGTTTCAAATGAGCTCAGATACCGTTCCATAAACCCAATATGTAATAGAAAGACCTACTCCTTGCTCAGTGAACTGGACTCCACACCCCCTATTCACCGCACAAGAATATATCTGACTAGTAAGAATCTTAAAACCTATGTATTGATATCTCTCTGGAAGTGAGTCAAGTGGGTGTAAAGCGGCAGAAACACAGCCGTGAAAAGCAGCTAAACCCCATTATAAAAATAAATTACTTTTAAAAACCCGTGAAACACAGACAGTGAAAGAGAGAGAAATTCTTACAAAATTCGTTCAGGGGCTGTGATGCAACCTGGATTGACCATATCTAGACCCACAGCTGGATGAGACATAAGGGTGGACACTCTCGGGGCTGAGAGGTTTGGTGAGGTTGGGGGAGCAAACGCAGAGCCTTTAAAGTAATACTGCCTGTTACCCATCCCATGGGTCCCAAATCTCCAGGTTCAAGGGCATCTTCCTACCTCGAAAACATGCATGAGAAACCCAGAAGGTGGTACACCGTGTGATCGGGAAAGGTTTCTAAAACGCACCTCATTTCTCATCTCCTTGTGCTCGGGTTCGCCATTCCAGCCGCTTTACTAGCAATCTCCCTCCTTGGAGAATCAGCACCTGTAACCTCCCGTTCCGTACAGCTTGCAATTTGTCCTGAGGATGAACGGGAAGAGGGGGAGCCAATGAGAGACTAGCTCTAGGTGTTGGGACAGGCACAGGTCACTCTATTTTCCCATCAGGAAGAAGAATTAACCACAGGCTCAGCCTGCCGCCCGGAAGCAGAATAGGGCCTGAGGCAATCCTGCGCTTTTGCGGCCAGCTCCCAAAAAAGCGAGTTGAAAAATGGAGCTCAGGGGCACTGCAATTCACAAACCTGCAGAGTTATAAATGATAACTCTCATCCACAAATATATTGAGGGAAGGCAACAAAGAGGATCTGAAAGCAAGGCAGAATTGCAGGAAACAGATTTCAGGAGGTCGATTCCAATCGCCTTTAAAGCACATGAAAAGCGGCAAAACGTCGACAATGATGCCCTTGGCCAAAAAGGGCGTATGCGTTTTTTCCTGAATATATTCAGGAAAAAACGCATACGCCCTTTTTGGCCAACCAAGCAACCTGGAAAGGCAAATCAGCGCTACAAAGAAGTCTCGCTTCCCATCGGTCAAAAGGGCCATGCGGAAAAAAGTGTCAAAACCAGAAATGCAGGACAGGCCATGGAGAAATGGGAGCCTTGCTACGCTGATGGGCGGGATGTAAATTGCCAACAGCCACTCTGGAGAAGTGTACGGTGTGTCCTGAAACATCGAAAAAACACAGCTTAGAGCGCATAGGGCACTTCCACTCATGGGCGTATAAATTGGGAAAACTAAAAATCAGCAAGACACAGGCACCCCAAAGTTTAGGGCTGCTCTGTTGACAAGAACCTCCACTTCATGACACCTCAAATATCCCAGGAAAGAGAAAAATGGATAAAGAAGTGGTGGTCCTTATGTACAATGGAATATCACTCAGCCATGAAATCAATGTCATAAGGCTAGTAGCAGCATGATGAGTGGCTTTAGCTACGACGATTCTAAGTGAAATAAGTCACACAGAAAAAGACACTTATCATAAGCTATCACTTATAGAGGGAATGTAAAAACCGCTACACTTGAACTGAATTACAAAACAGAACAGAGTCACAAGTTTACAAAACACACTATGGCTGCTTAACGGGAAAGGTGGGGTGGGGTGATGCATAAAACAAGGGTTTCAAATGAGCTCAGATACCGTTCCATAAACCCAATATGTAATAGAAAGACCTACTCCTTGCTCAGTGAACTGGACTCCACACCCCCTATTCACCGCACAAGAATATATCTGACTAGTAAGAATCTTAAAACCTATGTATTGATATCTCTCTGGAAGTGAGTCAAGTGGGTGTAAAGCGGCAGAAACACAGCCGTGAAAAGCAGCTAAACCCCATTATAAAAATAAATTACTTTTAAAAACCCGTGAAACACAGACAGTGAAAGAGAGAGAAATTCTTACAAAATTCGTTCAGGGGCTGTGATGCAACCTGGATTGACCATATCTAGACCCACAGCTGGATGAGACATAAGGGTGGACACTCTCGGGGCTGAGAGGTTTGGTGAGGTTGGGGGAGCAAACGCAGAGCCTTTAAAGTAATACTGCCTGTTACCCATCCCATGGGTCCCAAATCTCCAGGTTCAAGGGCATCTTCCTACCTCGAAAACATGCATGAGAAACCCAGAAGGTGGTACACCGTGTGATCGGGAAAGGTTTCTAAAACGCACCTCATTTCTCATCTCCTTGTGCTCGGGTTCGCCATTCCAGCCGCTTTACTAGCAATCTCCCTCCTTGGAGAATCAGCACCTGTAACCTCCCGTTCCGTACAGCTTGCAATTTGTCCTGAGGATGAACGGGAAGAGGGGGAGCCAATGAGAGACTAGCTCTAGGTGTTGGGACAGGCACAGGTCACTCTATTTTCCCATCAGGAAGAAGAATTAACCACAGGCTCAGCCTGCCGCCCGGAAGCAGAATAGGGCCTGAGGCAATCCTGCGCTTTTGCGGCCAGCTCCCAAAAAAGCGAGTTGAAAAATGGAGCTCAGGGGCACTGCAATTCACAAACCTGCAGAGTTATAAATGATAACTCTCGTCCACAAATATATTGAGGGAAGGCAACGAAGAGGATCTGAAAGCAAGGCAGAATTGCAGGAAACAGATTTCAGGAGGTCGATTCCAATCGCCTTTAAAGCACATGAAAAGCGGCAAAACGTCGACAATGATGCCCTTGGCCAAAAAGGGCGTATGCGTTTTTTCCTGAATATATTCAGGAAAAAACGCATACGCCCTTTTTGGCCAACCAAGCAACCTGGAAAGGCAAATCAGCGCTACAAAGAAGTCTCGCTTCCCATCGGTCAAAAGGGCCATGCGGAAAAAAGTGTCAAAACCAGAAATGCAGGACAGGCCATGGAGAAATGGGAGCCTTGCTACGCTGATGGGCGGGATGTAAATTGCCAACAGCCACTCTGGAGAAGGGTACGGTGTGTCCTGAAACATCGAAAAAACACAGCTTAGAGCGCATAGGGCACTTCCACTCATGGGCGTATAAATTGGGAAAACTAAAAATCAGCAAGACACAGGCACCCCAAAGTTTAGGGCTGCTCTGTTGACAAGAACCTCCACTTCATGACACCTCAAATATCCCAGGAAAGAGAAAAATGGATAAAGAAGTGGTGGTCCTTATGTACAATGGAATATCACTCAGCCATGAAATCAATGTCATAAGGCTAGCAGCAGCATGATGAGTGGCTTTAGCTACGACGATTCTAAGTGAAATAAGTCACACAGAAAAAGACACTTATCATAAGCTATCACTTATAGAGGGAATGTAAAAACCGCTACACTTGAACTGAATTACAAAACAGAACAGAGTCACAAGTTTACAAAACACACTATGGCTGCTTAACGGGAAAGGTGGGGTGGGGTGATGCATAAAACAAGGGTTTCAAATGAGCTCAGATACCATTCCATAAACCCAATATGTAATAGAAAGACCTACTCCTTGCTCAGTGAACTGGACTCCACACCCCCTATTCACCGCACAAGAATATATCTGACTAGTAAGAATCTTAAAACCTATGTATTGATATCTCTCTGGAAGTGAGTCAAGTGGGTGTAAAGCGGCAGAAACACAGCCGTGAAAAGCAGCTAAACCCCATTATAAAAATAAATTACTTTTAAAAACCCGTGAAACACAGACAGTGAAAGAGAGAGAAATTCTTACAAAATTCGTTCAGGGGCTGTGATGCAACCTGGATTGACCATATCTAGACCCACAGCTGGATGAGACATAAGGGTGGACACTCTCGGGGCTGAGAGGTTTGGTGAGGTTGGGGGAGCAAACGCAGAGCCTTTAAAGTAATACTGCCTGTTACCCATCCCATGGGTCCCAAATCTCCAGGTTCAAGGGCATCTTCCTACCTCGAAAACATGCATGAGAAACCCAGAAGGTGGTACACCGTGTGATCGGGAAAGGTTTCTAAAACGCACCTCATTTCTCATCTCCTTGTGCTCGGGTTCGCCATTCCAGCCGCTTTACTAGCAATCTCCCTCCTTGGAGAATCAGCACCTGTAACCTCCCGTTCCGTACAGCTTGCAATTTGTCCTGAGGATGAACGGGAAGAGGGGGAGCCAATGAGAGACTAGCTCTAGGTGTTGGGACAGGCACAGGTCACTCTATTTTCCCATCAGGAAGAAGAATTAACCACAGGCTCAGCCTGCCGCCCGGAAGCAGAATAGGGCCTGAGGCAATCCTGCGCTTTTGCGGCCAGCTCCCAAAAAAGCGAGTTGAAAAATGGAGCTCAGGGGCACTGCAATTCACAAACCTGCAGAGTTATAAATGATAACTCTCGTCCACAAATATATTGAGGGAAGGCAATGAAGAGGATCTGAAAGCAAGGCAGAATTGCAGGAAACAGATTTCAGGAGGTCGATTCCAATCGCCTTTAAAGCACATGAAAAGCGGCAAAACGTCGACAATGATGCCCTTGGCCAAAAAGGGCGTATGCGTTTTTTCCTGAATATATTCAGGAAAAAACGCATACGCCCTTTTTGGCCAACCAAGCAACCTGGAAAGGCAAATCAGCGCTACAAAGAAGTCTCGCTTCCCATCGGTCAAAAGGGCCATGCGGAAAAAAGTGTCAAAACCAGAAATGCAGGACAGGCCATGGAGAAATGGGAGCCTTGCTACGCTGATGGGCGGGATGTAAATTGCCAACAGCCACTCTGGAGAAGGGTACGGTGTGTCCTGAAACATCGAAAAAACACAGCTTAGAGCGCATAGGGCACTTCCACTCATGGGCGTATAAATTGGGAAAACTAAAAATCAGCAAGACACAGGCACCCCAAAGTTTAGGGCTGCTCTGTTGACAAGAACCTCCACTTCATGACACCTCAAATATCCCAGGAAAGAGAAAAATGGATAAAGAAGTGGTGGTCCTTATGTACAATGGAATATCACTCAGCCATGAAATCAATGTCATAAGGCTAGTAGCAGCATGATGAGTGGCTTTAGCTACGACGATTCTAAGTGAAATAAGTCACACAGAAAAAGACACTTATCATAAGCTATCACTTATAGAGGGAATGTAAAAACCGCTACACTTGAACTGAATTACAAAACAGAACAGAGTCACAAGTTTACAAAACACACTATGGCTGCTTAACGGGAAAGGTGGGGTGGGGTGATGCATAAAACAAGGGTTTCAAATGAGCTCAGATACCGTTCCATAAACCCAATATGTAATAGAAAGACCTACTCCTTGCTCAGTGAACTGGACTCCACACCCCCTATTCACCGCACAAGAATATATCTGACTAGTAAGAATCTTAAAACCTATGTATTGATATCTCTCTGGAAGTGAGTCAAGTGGCTGTAAAGCGGCAGAAACACAGCCGTGAAAAGCAGCTAAACCCCATTATAAAAATAAATTACTTTTAAAAACCCGTGAAACACAGACAGTGAAAGAGAGAGAAATTCTTACAAAATTCGTTCAGGGGCTGTGATGCAACCTGGATTGACCATATCTAGACCCACAGCTGGATGAGACATAAGGGTGGACACTCTCGGGGCTGAGAGGTTTGGTGAGGTTGGGGGAGCAAACGCAGAGCCTTTAAAGTAATACTGCCTGTTACCCATCCCATGGGTCCCAAATCTCCAGGTTCAAGGGCATCTTCCTACCTCGAAAACATGCATGAGAAACCCAGAAGGTGGTACACCGTGTGATCGGGAAAGGTTTCTAAAACGCACCTCATTTCTCATCTCCTTGTGCTCGGGTTCGCCATTCCAGCCGCTTTACTAGCAATCTCCCTCCTTGGAGAATCAGCACCTGTAACCTCCCGTTCCGTACAGCTTGCAATTTGTCCTGAGGATGAACGGGAAGAGGGGGAGCCAATGAGAGACTAGCTCTAGGTGTTGGGACAGGCACAGGTCACTCTATTTTCCCATCAGGAAGAAGAATTAACCACAGGCTCAGCCTGCCGCCCGGAAGCAGAATAGGGCCTGAGGCAATCCTGCGCTTTTGCGGCCAGCTCCCAAAAAAGCGAGTTGAAAAATGGAGCTCAGGGGCACTGCAATTCACAAACCTGCAGAGTTATAAATGATAACTCTCGTCCACAAATATATTGAGGGAAGGCAACGAAGAGGATCTGAAAGCAAGGCAGAATTGCAGGAAACAGATTTCAGGAGGTCGATTCCAATCGCCTTTAAAGCACATGAAAAGCGGCAAAACGTCGACAATGGTGCCCTTGGCCAAAAAGGGCGTATGCGTTTTTTCCTGAATATATTCAGGAAAAAACGCATACGCCCTTTTTGGCCAACCAAGCAACCTGGAAAGGCAAATCAGCGCTACAAAGAAGTCTCGCTTCCCATCGGTCAAAAGGGCCATGCGGAAAAAAGTGTCAAAACCAGAAATGCAGGACAGGCCATGGAGAAATGGGAGCCTTGCTACGCTGATGGGCGGGATGTAAATTGCCAACAGCCACTCTGGAGAAGGGTACGGTGTGTCCTGAAACATCGAAAAAACACAGCTTAGAGCGCATAGGGCACTTCCACTCATGGGCGTATAAATTGGGAAAACTAAAAATCAGCAAGACACAGGCACCCCAAAGTTTAGGGCTGCTCTGTTGACAAGAACCTCCACTTCATGACACCTCAAATATCCCAGGAAAGAGAAAAATGGATAAAGAAGTGGTGGTCCTTATGTACAATGGAATATCACTCAGCCATGAAATCAATGTCATAAGGCTAGTAGCAGCATGATGAGTGGCTTTAGCTACGACGATTCTAAGTGAAATAAGTCACACAGAAAAAGACACTTATCATAAGCTATCACTTATAGAGGGAATGTAAAAACCGCTACACTTGAACTGAATTACAAAACAGAACAGAGTCACAAGTTTACAAAACACACTATGGCTGCTTAACGGGAAAGGTGGGGTGGGGTGATGCATAAAACAAGGGTTTCAAATGAGCTCAGATACCGTTCCATAAACCCAATATGTAATAGAAAGACCTACTCCTTGCTCAGTGAACTGGACTCCACACCCCCTATTCACCGCACAAGAATATATCTGACTAGTAAGAATCTTAAAACCTATGTATTGATATCTCTCTGGAAGTGAGTCAAGTGGGTGTAAAGCGGCAGAAACACAGCCGTGAAAAGCAGCTAAACCCCATTATAAAAATAAATTACTTTTAAAAACCCGTGAAACACAGACAGTGAAAGAGAGAGAAATTCTTACAAAATTCGTTCAGGGGCTGTGATGCAACCTGGATTGACCATATCTAGACCCACAGCTGGATGAGACATAAGGGTGGACACTCTCGGGGCTGAGAGGTTTGGTGAGGTTGGGGGAGCAAACGCAGAGCCTTTAAAGTAATACTGCCTGTTACCCATCCCATGGGTCCCAAATCTCCAGGTTCAAGGGCATCTTCCTACCTCGAAAACATGCATGAGAAACCCAGAAGGTGGTACACCGTGTGATCGGGAAAGGTTTCTAAAACGCACCTCATTTCTCATCTCCTTGTGCTCGGGTTCGCCATTCCAGCCGCTTTACTAGCAATCTCCCTCCTTGGAGAATCAGCACCTGTAACCTCCCGTTCCGTACAGCTTGCAATTTGTCCTGAGGATGAACGGGAAGAGGGGGAGCCAATGAGAGACTAGCTCTAGGTGTTGGGACAGGCACAGGTCACTCTATTTTCCCATCAGGAAGAAGAATTAACCACAGGCTCAGCCTGCCGCCCGGAAGCAGAATAGGGCCTGAGGCAATCCTGCGCTTTTGCGGCCAGCTCCCAAAAAAGCGAGTTGAAAAATGGAGCTCAGGGGCACTGCAATTCACAAACCTGCAGAGTTATAAATGATAACTCTCGTCCACAAATATATTGAGGGAAGGCAACGAAGAGGATCTGAAAGCAAGGCAGAATTGCAGGAAACAGATTTCAGGAGGTCGATTCCAATCGCCTTTAAAGCACATGAAAAGCGGCAAAACGTCGACAATGGTGCCCTTGGCCAAAAAGGGCGTATGCGTTTTTTCCTGAATATATTCAGGAAAAAACGCATACGCCCTTTTTGGCCAACCAAGCAACCTGGAAAGGCAAATCAGCGCTACAAAGAAGTCTCGCTTCCCATCGGTCAAAAGGGCCATGCGGAAAAAAGTGTCAAAACCAGAAATGCAGGACAGGCCATGGAGAAATGGGAGCCTTGCTACGCTGATGGGCGGGATGTAAATTGCCAACAGCCACTCTGGAGAAGGGTACGGTGTGTCCTGAAACATCGAAAAAACACAGCTTAGAGCGCATAGGGCACTTCCACTCATGGGCGTATAAATTGGGAAAACTAAAAATCAGCAAGACACAGGCACCCCAAAGTTTAGGGCTGCTCTGTTGACAAGAACCTCCACTTCATGACACCTCAAATATCCCAGGAAAGAGAAAAATGGATAAAGAAGTGGTGGTCCTTATGTACAATGGAATATCACTCAGCCATGAAATCAATGTCATAAGGCTAGTAGCAGCATGATGAGTGGCTTTAGCTACGACGATTCTAAGTGAAATAAGTCACACAGAAAAAGACACTTATCATAAGCTATCACTTATAGAGAGAATGTAAAAACCGCTACACTTGAACTGAATTACAAAACAGAACAGAGTCACAAGTTTACAAAACACACTATGGCTGCTTAACGGGAAAGGTGGGGTGGGGTGATGCATAAAACAAGGGTTTCAAATGAGCTCAGATACCGTTCCATAAACCCAATATGTAATAGAAAGACCTACTCCTTGCTCAGTGAACTGGACTCCACACCCCCTATTCACCGCACAAGAATATATCTGACTAGTAAGAATCATAAAACCTATGTATTGATATCTCTCTGGAAGTGAGTCAAGTGGCTGTAAAGCGGCAGAAACACAGCCGTGAAAAGCAGCTAAACCCCATTATAAAAATAAATTACTTTTAAAAACCCGTGAAACACAGACAGTGAAAGAGAGAGAAATTCTTACAAAATTCGTTCAGGGGCTGTGATGCAACCTGGATTGACCATATCTAGACCCACAGCTGGATGAGACATAAGGGTGGACACTCTCGGGGCTGAGAGGTTTGGTGAGGTTGGGGGAGCAAACGCAGAGCCTTTAAAGTAATACTGCCTGTTACCCATCCCATGGGTCCCAAATCTCCAGGTTCAAGGGCATCTTCCTACCTCGAAAACATGCATGAGAAACCCAGAAGGTGGTACACCGTGTGATCGGGAAAGGTTTCTAAAACGCACCTCATTTCTCATCTCCTTGTGCTCGGGTTCGCCATTCCAGCCGCTTTACTAGCAATCTCCCTCCTTGGAGAATCAGCACCTGTAACCTCCCGTTCCGTACAGCTTGCAATTTGTCCTGAGGATGAACGGGAAGAGGGGGAGCCAATGAGAGACTAGCTCTAGGTGTTGGGACAGGCACAGGTCACTCTATTTTCCCATCAGGAAGAAGAATTAACCACAGGCTCAGCCTGCCGCCCGGAAGCAGAATAGGGCCTGAGGCAATCCTGCGCTTTTGCGGCCAGCTCCCAAAAAAGCGAGTTGAAAAATGGAGCTCAGGGGCACTGCAATTCACAAACCTGCAGAGTTATAAATGATAACTCTCGTCCACAAATATATTGAGGGAAGGCAACGAAGAGGATCTGAAAGCAAGGCAGAATTGCAGGAAACAGATTTCAGGAGGTCGATTCCAATCGCCTTTAAAGCACATGAAAAGCGGCAAAACGTCGACAATGATGCCCTTGGCCAAAAAGGGCGTATGCGTTTTTTCCTGAATATATTCAGGAAAAAACGCATACGCCCTTTTTGGCCAACCAAGCAACCTGGAAAGGCAAATCAGCGCTACAAAGAAGTCTCGCTTCCCATCGGTCAAAAGGGCCATGCGGAAAAAAGTGTCAAAACCAGAAATGCAGGACAGGCCATGGAGAAATGGGAGCCTTGCTACGCTGATGGGCGGGATGTAAATTGCCAACAGCCACTCTGGAGAAGGGTACGGTGTGTCCTGAAACATCGAAAAAACACAGCTTAGAGCGCATAGGGCACTTCCACTCATGGGCGTATAAATTGGGAAAACTAAAAATCAGCAAGACACAGGCACCCCAAAGTTTAGGGCTGCTCTGTTGACAAGAACCTCCACTTCATGACACCTCAAATATCCCAGGAAAGAGAAAAATGGATAAAGAAGTGGTGGTCCTTATGTACAATGGAATATCACTCAGCCATGAAATCAATGTCATAAGGCTAGTAGCAGCATGATGAGTGGCTTTAGCTACGACGATTCTAAGTGAAATAAGTCACACAGAAAAAGACACTTATCATAAGCTATCACTTATAGAGGGAATGTAAAAACCGCTACACTTGAACTGAATTACAAAACAGAACAGAGTCACAAGTTTACAAAACACACTATGGCTGCTTAACGGGAAAGGTGGGGTGGGGTGATGCATAAAACAAGGGTTTCAAATGAGCTCAGATACCGTTCCATAAACCCAATATGTAATAGAAAGACCTACTCCTTGCTCAGTGAACTGGACTCCACACCCCCTATTCACCGCACAAGAATATATCTGACTAGTAAGAATCTTAAAACCTATGTATTGATATCTCTCTGGAAGTGAGTCAAGTGGCTGTAAAGCGGCAGAAACACAGCCGTGAAAAGCAGCTAAACCCCATTATAAAAATAAATTACTTTTAAAAACCCGTGAAACACAGACAGTGAAAGAGAGAGAAATTCTTACAAAATTCGTTCAGGGGCTGTGATGCAACCTGGATTGACCATATCTAGACCCACAGCTGGATGAGACATAAGGGTGGACACTCTCGGGGCTGAGAGGTTTGGTGAGGTTGGGGGAGCAAACGCAGAGCCTTTAAAGTAATACTGCCTGTTACCCATCCCATGGGTCCCAAATCTCCAGGTTCAAGGGCATCTTCCTACCTCGAAAACATGCATGAGAAACCCAGAAGGTGGTACACCGTGTGATCGGGAAAGGTTTCTAAAACGCACCTCATTTCTCATCTCCTTGTGCTCGGGTTCGCCATTCCAGCCGCTTTACTAGCAATCTCCCTCCTTGGAGAATCAGCACCTGTAACCTCCCGTTCCGTACAGCTTGCAATTTGTCCTGAGGATGAACGGGAAGAGGGGGAGCCAATGAGAGACTAGCTCTAGGTGTTGGGACAGGCACAGGTCACTCTATTTTCCCATCAGGAAGAAGAATTAAACACAGGCTCAGCCTGCCGCCCGGAAGCAGAATAGGGCCTGAGGCAATCCTGCGCTTTTGCGGCCAGCTCCCAAAAAAGCGAGTTGAAAAATGGAGCTCAGGGGCACTGCAATTCACAAACCTGCAGAGTTATAAATGATAACTCTCGTCCACAAATATATTGAGGGAAGGCAACGAAGAGGATCTGAAAGCAAGGCAGAATTGCAGGAAACAGATTTCAGGAGGTCGATTCCAATCGCCTTTAAAGCACATGAAAAGCGGCAAAACGTCGACAATGATGCCCTTGGCCAAAAAGGGCGTATGCGTTTTTTCCTGAATATATTCAGGAAAAAACGCATACGCCCTTTTTGGCCAACCAAGCAACCTGGAAAGGCAAATCAGCGCTACAAAGAAGTCTCGCTTCCCATCGGTCAAAAGGGCCATGCGGAAAAAAGTGTCAAAACCAGAAATGCAGGACAGGCCATGGAGAAATGGGAGCCTTGCTACGCTGATGGGCGGGATGTAAATTGCCAACAGCCACTCTGGAGAAGTGTACGGTGTGTCCTGAAACATCGAAAAAACACAGCTTAGAGCGCATAGGGCACTTCCACTCATGGGCGTATAAATTGGGAAAACTAAAAATCAGCAAGACACAGGCACCCCAAAGTTTAGGGCTGCTCTGTTGACAAGAACCTCCACTTCATGACACCTCAAATATCCCAGGAAAGAGAAAAATGGATAAAGAAGTGGTGGTCCTTATGTACAATGGAATATCACTCAGCCATGAAATCAATGTCATAAGGCTAGCAGCAGCATGATGAGTGGCTTTAGCTACGACGATTCTAAGTGAAATAAGTCACACAGAAAAAGACACTTATCATAAGCTATCACTTATAGAGGGAATGTAAAAACCGCTACACTTGAACTGAATTACAAAACAGAACAGAGTCACAAGTTTACAAAACACACTATGGCTGCTTAACGGGAAAGGTGGGGTGGGGTGATGCATAAAACAAGGGTTTCAAATGAGCTCAGATACCATTCCATAAACCCAATATGTAATAGAAAGACCTACTCCTTGCTCAGTGAACTGGACTCCACACCCCCTATTCACCGCACAAGAATATATCTGACTAGTAAGAATCTTAAAACCTATGTATTGATATCTCTCTGGAAGTGAGTCAAGTGGCTGTAAAGCGGCAGAAACACAGCCGTGAAAAGCAGCTAAACCCCATTATAAAAATAAATTACTTTTAAAAACCCGTGAAACACAGACAGTGAAAGAGAGAGAAATTCTTACAAAATTCGTTCAGGGGCTGTGATGCAACCTGGATTGACCATATCTAGACCCACAGCTGGATGAGACATAAGGGTGGACACTCTCGGGGCTGAGAGGTTTGGTGAGGTTGGGGGAGCAAACGCAGAGCCTTTAAAGTAATACTGCCTGTTACCCATCCCATGGGTCCCAAATCTCCAGGTTCAAGGGCATCTTCCTACCTCGAAAACATGCATGAGAAACCCAGAAGGTGGTACACCGTGTGATCGGGAAAGGTTTCTAAAACGCACCTCATTTCTCATCTCCTTGTGCTCGGGTTCGCCATTCCAGCCGCTTTACTAGCAATCTCCCTCCTTGGAGAATCAGCACCTGTAACCTCCCGTTCCGTACAGCTTGCAATTTGTCCTGAGGATGAACGGGAAGAGGGGGAGCCAATGAGAGACTAGCTCTAGGTGTTGGGACAGGCACAGGTCACTCTATTTTCCCATCAGGAAGAAGAATTAACCACAGGCTCAGCCTGCCGCCCGGAAGCAGAATAGGGCCTGAGGCAATCCTGCGCTTTTGCGGCCAGCTCCCAAAAAAGCGAGTTGAAAAATGGAGCTCAGGGGCACTGCAATTCACAAACCTGCAGAGTTATAAATGATAACTCTCGTCCACAAATATATTGAGGGAAGGCAACGAAGAGGATCTGAAAGCAAGGCAGAATTGCAGGAAACAGATTTCAGGAGGTCGATTCCAATCGCCTTTAAAGCACATGAAAAGCGGCAAAACGTCGACAATGATGCCCTTGGCCAAAAAGGGCGTATGCGTTTTTTCCTGAATATATTCAGGAAAAAACGCATACGCCCTTTTTGGCCAACCAAGCAACCTGGAAAGGCAAATCAGCGCTACAAAGAAGTCTCGCTTCCCATCGGTCAAAAGGGCCATGCGGAAAAAAGTGTCAAAACCAGAAATGCAGGACAGGCCATGGAGAAATGGGAGCCTTGCTACGCTGATGGGCGGGATGTAAATTGCCAACAGCCACTCTGGAGAAGGGTACGGTGTGTCCTGAAACATCGAAAAAACACAGCTTAGAGCGCATAGGGCACTTCCACTCATGGGCGTATAAATTGGGAAAACTAAAAATCAGCAAGACACAGGCACCCCAAAGTTTAGGGCTGCTCTGTTGACAAGAACCTCCACTTCATGACACCTCAAATATCCCAGGAAAGAGAAAAATGGATAAAGAAGTGGTGGTCCTTATGTACAATGGAATATCACTCAGCCATGAAATCAATGTCATAAGGCTAGCAGCAGCATGATGAGTGGCTTTAGCTACGACGATTCTAAGTGAAATAAGTCACACAGAAAAAGACACTTATCATAAGCTATCACTTATAGAGGGAATGTAAAAACCGCTACACTTGAACTGAATTACAAAACAGAACAGAGTCACAAGTTTACAAAACACACTATGGCTGCTTAACGGGAAAGGTGGGGTGGGGTGATGCATAAAACAAGGGTTTCAAATGAGCTCAGATACCATTCCATAAACCCAATATGTAATAGAAAGACCTACTCCTTGCTCAGTGAACTGGACTCCACACCCCCTATTCACCGCACAAGAATATATCTGACTAGTAAGAATCTTAAAACCTATGTATTGATATCTCTCTGGAAGTGAGTCAAGTGGGTGTAAAGCGGCAGAAACACAGCCGTGAAAAGCAGCTAAACCCCATTATAAAAATAAATTACTTTTAAAAACCCGTGAAACACAGACAGTGAAAGAGAGAGAAATTCTTACAAAATTCGTTCAGGGGCTGTGATGCAACCTGGATTGACCATATCTAGACCCACAGCTGGATGAGACATAAGGGTGGACACTCTCGGGGCTGAGAGGTTTGGTGAGGTTGGGGGAGCAAACGCAGAGCCTTTAAAGTAATACTGCCTGTTACCCATCCCATGGGTCCCAAATCTCCAGGTTCAAGGGCATCTTCCTACCTCGAAAACATGCATGAGAAACCCAGAAGGTGGTACACCGTGTGATCGGGAAAGGTTTCTAAAACGCACCTCATTTCTCATCTCCTTGTGCTCGGGTTCGCCATTCCAGCCGCTTTACTAGCAATCTCCCTCCTTGGAGAATCAGCACCTGTAACCTCCCGTTCCGTACAGCTTGCAATTTGTCCTGAGGATGAACGGGAAGAGGGGGAGCCAATGAGAGACTAGCTCTAGGTGTTGGGACAGGCACAGGTCACTCTATTTTCCCATCAGGAAGAAGAATTAACCACAGGCTCAGCCTGCCGCCCGGAAGCAGAATAGGGCCTGAGGCAATCCTGCGCTTTTGCGGCCAGCTCCCAAAAAAGCGAGTTGAAAAATGGAGCTCAGGGGCACTGCAATTCACAAACCTGCAGAGTTATAAATGATAACTCTCGTCCACAAATATATTGAGGGAAGGCAACGAAGAGGATCTGAAAGCAAGGCAGAATTGCAGGAAACAGATTTCAGGAGGTCGATTCCAATCGCCTTTAAAGCACATGAAAAGCGGCAAAACGTCGACAATGATGCCCTTGGCCAAAAAGGGCGTATGCGTTTTTTCCTGAATATATTCAGGAAAAAACGCATACGCCCTTTTTGGCCAACCAAGCAACCTGGAAAGGCAAATCAGCGCTACAAAGAAGTCTCGCTTCCCATCGGTCAAAAGGGCCATGCGGAAAAAAGTGTCAAAACCAGAAATGCAGGACAGGCCATGGAGAAATGGGAGCCTTGCTACGCTGATGGGCGGGATGTAAATTGCCAACAGCCACTCTGGAGAAGGGTACGGTGTGTCCTGAAACATCGAAAAAACACAGCTTAGAGCGCATAGGGCACTTCCACTCATGGGCGTATAAATTGGGAAAACTAAAAATCAGCAAGACACAGGCACCCCAAAGTTTAGGGCTGCTCTGTTGACAAGAACCTCCACTTCATGACACCTCAAATATCCCAGGAAAGAGAAAAATGGATAAAGAAGTGGTGGTCCTTATGTACAATGGAATATCACTCAGCCATGAAATCAATGTCATAAGGCTAGTAGCAGCATGATGAGTGGCTTTAGCTACGACGATTCTAAGTGAAATAAGTCACACAGAAAAAGACACTTATCATAAGCTATCACTTATAGAGGGAATGTAAAAACCGCTACACTTGAACTGAATTACAAAACAGAACAGAGTCACAAGTTTACAAAACACACTATGGCTGCTTAACGGGAAAGGTGGGGTGGGGTGATGCATAAAACAAGGGTTTCAAATGAGCTCAGATACCGTTCCATAAACCCAATATGTAATAGAAAGACCTACTCCTTGCTCAGTGAACTGGACTCCACACCCCCTATTCACCGCACAAGAATATATCTGACTAGTAAGAATCTTAAAACCTATGTATTGATATCTCTCTGGAAGTGAGTCAAGTGGCTGTAAAGCGGCAGAAACACAGCCGTGAAAAGCAGCTAAACCCCATTATAAAAATAAATTACTTTTAAAAACCCGTGAAACACAGACAGTGAAAGAGAGAGAAATTCTTACAAAATTCGTTCAGGGGCTGTGATGCAACCTGGATTGACCATATCTAGACCCACAGCTGGATGAGACATAAGGGTGGACACTCTCGGGGCTGAGAGGTTTGGTGAGGTTGGGGGAGCAAACGCAGAGCCTTTAAAGTAATACTGCCTGTTACCCATCCCATGGGTCCCAAATCTCCAGGTTCAAGGGCATCTTCCTACCTCGAAAACATGCATGAGAAACCCAGAAGGTGGTACACCGTGTGATCGGGAAAGGTTTCTAAAACGCACCTCATTTCTCATCTCCTTGTGCTCGGGTTCGCCATTCCAGCCGCTTTACTAGCAATCTCCCTCCTTGGAGAATCAGCACCTGTAACCTCCCGTTCCGTACAGCTTGCAATTTGTCCTGAGGATGAACGGGAAGAGGGGGAGCCAATGAGAGACTAGCTCTAGGTGTTGGGACAGGCACAGGTCACTCTATTTTCCCATCAGGAAGAAGAATTAACCACAGGCTCAGCCTGCCGCCCGGAAGCAGAATAGGGCCTGAGGCAATCCTGCGCTTTTGCGGCCAGCTCCCAAAAAAGCGAGTTGAAAAATGGAGCTCAGGGGCACTGCAATTCACAAACCTGCAGAGTTATAAATGATAACTCTCGTCCACAAATATATTGAGGGAAGGCAACGAAGAGGATCTGAAAGCAAGGCAGAATTGCAGGAAACAGATTTCAGGAGGTCGATTCCAATCGCCTTTAAAGCACATGAAAAGCGGCAAAACGTCGACAATGATGCCCTTGGCCAAAAAGGGCGTATGCGTTTTTTCCTGAATATATTCAGGAAAAAACGCATACGCCCTTTTTGGCCAACCAAGCAACCTGGAAAGGCAAATCAGCGCTACAAAGAAGTCTCGCTTCCCATCGGTCAAAAGGGCCATGCGGAAAAAAGTGTCAAAACCAGAAATGCAGGACAGGCCATGGAGAAATGGGAGCCTTGCTACGCTGATGGGCGGGATGTAAATTGCCAACAGCCACTCTGGAGAAGGGTACGGTGTGTCCTGAAACATCGAAAAAACACAGCTTAGAGCGCATAGGGCACTTCCACTCATGGGCGTATAAATTGGGAAAACTAAAAATCAGCAAGACACAGGCACCCCAAAGTTTAGGGCTGCTCTGTTGACAAGAACCTCCACTTCATGACACCTCAAATATCCCAGGAAAGAGAAAAATGGATAAAGAAGTGGTGGTCCTTATGTACAATGGAATATCACTCAGCCATGAAATCAATGTCATAAGGCTAGCAGCAGCATGATGAGTGGCTTTAGCTACGACGATTCTAAGTGAAATAAGTCACACAGAAAAAGACACTTATCATAAGCTATCACTTATAGAGGGAATGTAAAAACCGCTACACTTGAACTGAATTACAAAACAGAACAGAGTCACAAGTTTACAAAACACACTATGGCTGCTTAACGGGAAAGGTGGGGTGGGGTGATGCATAAAACAAGGGTTTCAAATGAGCTCAGATACCATTCCATAAACCCAATATGTAATAGAAAGACCTACTCCTTGCTCAGTGAACTGGACTCCACACCCCCTATTCACCGCACAAGAATATATCTGACTAGTAAGAATCTTAAAACCTATGTATTGATATCTCTCTGGAAGTGAGTCAAGTGGGTGTAAAGCGGCAGAAACACAGCCGTGAAAAGCAGCTAAACCCCATTATAAAAATAAATTACTTTTAAAAACCCGTGAAACACAGACAGTGAAAGAGAGAGAAATTCTTACAAAATTCGTTCAGGGGCTGTGATGCAACCTGGATTGACCATATCTAGACCCACAGCTGGATGAGACATAAGGGTGGACACTCTCGGGGCTGAGAGGTTTGGTGAGGTTGGGGGAGCAAACGCAGAGCCTTTAAAGTAATACTGCCTGTTACCCATCCCATGGGTCCCAAATCTCCAGGTTCAAGGGCATCTTCCTACCTCGAAAACATGCATGAGAAACCCAGAAGGTGGTACACCGTGTGATCGGGAAAGGTTTCTAAAACGCACCTCATTTCTCATCTCCTTGTGCTCGGGTTCGCCATTCCAGCCGCTTTACTAGCAATCTCCCTCCTTGGAGAATCAGCACCTGTAACCTCCCGTTCCGTACAGCTTGCAATTTGTCCTGAGGATGAACGGGAAGAGGGGGAGCCAATGAGAGACTAGCTCTAGGTGTTGGGACAGGCACAGGTCACTCTATTTTCCCATCAGGAAGAAGAATTAACCACAGGCTCAGCCTGCCGCCCGGAAGCAGAATAGGGCCTGAGGCAATCCTGCGCTTTTGCGGCCAGCTCCCAAAAAAGCGAGTTGAAAAATGGAGCTCAGGGGCACTGCAATTCACAAACCTGCAGAGTTATAAATGATAACTCTCGTCCACAAATATATTGAGGGAAGGCAACGAAGAGGATCTGAAAGCAAGGCAGAATTGCAGGAAACAGATTTCAGGAGGTCGATTCCAATCGCCTTTAAAGCACATGAAAAGCGGCAAAACGTCGACAATGATGCCCTTGGCCAAAAAGGGCGTATGCGTTTTTTCCTGAATATATTCAGGAAAAAACGCATACGCCCTTTTTGGCCAACCAAGCAACCTGGAAAGGCAAATCAGCGCTACAAAGAAGTCTCGCTTCCCATCGGTCAAAAGGGCCATGCGGAAAAAAGTGTCAAAACCAGAAATGCAGGACAGGCCATGGAGAAATGGGAGCCTTGCTACGCTGATGGGCGGGATGTAAATTGCCAACAGCCACTCTGGAGAAGGGTACGGTGTGTCCTGAAACATCGAAAAAACACAGCTTAGAGCGCATAGGGCACTTCCACTCATGGGCGTATAAATTGGGAAAACTAAAAATCAGCAAGACACAGGCACCCCAAAGTTTAGGGCTGCTCTGTTGACAAGAACCTCCACTTCATGACACCTCAAATATCCCAGGAAAGAGAAAAATGGATAAAGAAGTGGTGGTCCTTATGTACAATGGAATATCACTCAGCCATGAAATCAATGTCATAAGGCTAGTAGCAGCATGATGAGTGGCTTTAGCTACGACGATTCTAAGTGAAATAAGTCACACAGAAAAAGACACTTATCATAAGCTATCACTTATAGAGGGAATGTAAAAACCGCTACACTTGAACTGAATTACAAAACAGAACAGAGTCACAAGTTTACAAAACACACTATGGCTGCTTAACGGGAAAGGTGGGGTGGGGTGATGCATAAAACAAGGGTTTCAAATGAGCTCAGATACCGTTCCATAAACCCAATATGTAATAGAAAGACCTACTCCTTGCTCAGTGAACTGGACTCCACACCCCCTATTCACCGCACAAGAATATATCTGACTAGTAAGAATCTTAAAACCTATGTATTGATATCTCTCTGGAAGTGAGTCAAGTGGGTGTAAAGCGGCAGAAACACAGCCGTGAAAAGCAGCTAAACCCCATTATAAAAATAAATTACTTTTAAAAACCCGTGAAACACAGACAGTGAAAGAGAGAGAAATTCTTACAAAATTCGTTCAGGGGCTGTGATGCAACCTGGATTGACCATATCTAGACCCACAGCTGGATGAGACATAAGGGTGGACACTCTCGGGGCTGAGAGGTTTGGTGAGGTTGGGGGAGCAAACGCAGAGCCTTTAAAGTAATACTGCCTGTTACCCATCCCATGGGTCCCAAATCTCCAGGTTCAAGGGCATCTTCCTACCTCGAAAACATGCATGAGAAACCCAGAAGGTGGTACACCGTGTGATCGGGAAAGGTTTCTAAAACGCACCTCATTTCTCATCTCCTTGTGCTCGGGTTCGCCATTCCAGCCGCTTTACTAGCAATCTCCCTCCTTGGAGAATCAGCACCTGTAACCTCCCGTTCCGTACAGCTTGCAATTTGTCCTGAGGATGAACGGGAAGAGGGGGAGCCAATGAGAGACTAGCTCTAGGTGTTGGGACAGG
Source organism: Balaenoptera borealis (assembly GCF_965194805.1). Lineage (NCBI taxonomy): Eukaryota > Metazoa > Chordata > Mammalia > Artiodactyla > Balaenopteridae > Balaenoptera > Balaenoptera borealis. The sequence continues at coordinate 190,249 of NW_028123155.1, forward strand.
CACAGGTCACTCTATTTTCCCATCAGGAAGAAGAATTAACCACAGGCTCAGCCTGCCGCCCGGAAGCAGAATAGGGCCTGAGGCAATCCTGCGCTTTTGCGGCCAGCTCCCAAAAAAGCGAGTTGAAAAATGGAGCTCAGGGGCACTGCAATTCACAAACCTGCAGAGTTATAAATGATAACTCTCGTCCACAAATATATTGAGGGAAGGCAACGAAGAGGATCTGAAAGCAAGGCAGAATTGCAGGAAACAGATTTCAGGAGGTCGATTCCAATCGCCTTTAAAGCACATGAAAAGCGGCAAAACGTCGACAATGGTGCCCTTGGCCAAAAAGGGCGTATGCGTTTTTTCCTGAATATATTCAGGAAAAAACGCATACGCCCTTTTTGGCCAACCAAGCAACCTGGAAAGGCAAATCAGCGCTACAAAGAAGTCTCGCTTCCCATCGGTCAAAAGGGCCATGCGGAAAAAAGTGTCAAAACCAGAAATGCAGGACAGGCCATGGAGAAATGGGAGCCTTGCTACGCTGATGGGCGGGATGTAAATTGCCAACAGCCACTCTGGAGAAGGGTACGGTGTGTCCTGAAACATCGAAAAAACACAGCTTAGAGCGCATAGGGCACTTCCACTCATGGGCGTATAAATTGGGAAAACTAAAAATCAGCAAGACACAGGCACCCCAAAGTTTAGGGCTGCTCTGTTGACAAGAACCTCCACTTCATGACACCTCAAATATCCCAGGAAAGAGAAAAATGGATAAAGAAGTGGTGGTCCTTATGTACAATGGAATATCACTCAGCCATGAAATCAATGTCATAAGGCTAGTAGCAGCATGATGAGTGGCTTTAGCTACGACGATTCTAAGTGAAATAAGTCACACAGAAAAAGACACTTATCATAAGCTATCACTTATAGAGGGAATGTAAAAACCGCTACACTTGAACTGAATTACAAAACAGAACAGAGTCACAAGTTTACAAAACACACTATGGCTGCTTAACGGGAAAGGTGGGGTGGGGTGATGCATAAAACAAGGGTTTCAAATGAGCTCAGATACCGTTCCATAAACCCAATATGTAATAGAAAGACCTACTCCTTGCTCAGTGAACTGGACTCCACACCCCCTATTCACCGCACAAGAATATATCTGACTAGTAAGAATCTTAAAACCTATGTATTGATATCTCTCTGGAAGTGAGTCAAGTGGCTGTAAAGCGGCAGAAACACAGCCGTGAAAAGCAGCTAAACCCCATTATAAAAATAAATTACTTTTAAAAACCCGTGAAACACAGACAGTGAAAGAGAGAGAAATTCTTACAAAATTCGTTCAGGGGCTGTGATGCAACCTGGATTGACCATATCTAGACCCACAGCTGGATGAGACATAAGGGTGGACACTATCGGGGCTGAGAGGTTTGGTGAGGTTGGGGGAGCAAACGCAGAGCCTTTAAAGTAATACTGCCTGTTACCCATCCCATGGGTCCCAAATCTCCAGGTTCAAGGGCATCTTCCTACCTCGAAAACATGCATGAGAAACCCAGAAGGTGGTACACCGTGTGATCGGGAAAGGTTTCTAAAACGCACCTCATTTCTCATCTCCTTGTGCTCGGGTTCGCCATTCCAGCCGCTTTACTAGCAATCTCCCTCCTTGGAGAATCAGCACCTGTAACCTCCCGTTCCGTACAGCTTGCAATTTGTCCTGAGGATGAACGGGAAGAGGGGGAGCCAATGAGAGACTAGCTCTAGGTGTTGGGACAGGCACAGGTCACTCTATTTTCCCATCAGGAAGAAGAATTAACCACAGGCTCAGCCTGCCGCCCGGAAGCAGAATAGGGCCTGAGGCAATCCTGCGCTTTTGCGGCCAGCTCCCAAAAAAGCGAGTTGAAAAATGGAGCTCAGGGGCACTGCAATTCACAAACCTGCAGAGTTATAAATGATAACTCTCGTCCACAAATATATTGAGGGAAGGCAACGAAGAGGATCTGAAAGCAAGGCAGAATTGCAGGAAACAGATTTCAGGAGGTCGATTCCAATCGCCTTTAAAGCACATGAAAAGCGGCAAAACGTCGACAATGGTGCCCTTGGCCAAAAAGGGCGTATGCGTTTTTTCCTGAATATATTCAGGAAAAAACGCATACGCCCTTTTTGGCCAACCAAGCAACCTGGAAAGGCAAATCAGCGCTACAAAGAAGTCTCGCTTCCCATCGGTCAAAAGGGCCATGCGGAAAAAAGTGTCAAAACCAGAAATGCAGGACAGGCCATGGAGAAATGGGAGCCTTGCTACGCTGATGGGCGGGATGTAAATTGCCAACAGCCACTCTGGAGAAGGGTACGGTGTGTCCTGAAACATCGAAAAAACACAGCTTAGAGCGCATAGGGCACTTCCACTCATGGGCGTATAAATTGGGAAAACTAAAAATCAGCAAGACACAGGCACCCCAAAGTTTAGGGCTGCTCTGTTGACAAGAACCTCCACTTCATGACACCTCAAATATCCCAGGAAAGAGAAAAATGGATAAAGAAGTGGTGGTCCTTATGTACAATGGAATATCACTCAGCCATGAAATCAATGTCATAAGGCTAGTAGCAGCATGATGAGTGGCTTTAGCTACGACGATTCTAAGTGAAATAAGTCACACAGAAAAAGACACTTATCATAAGCTATCACTTATAGAGGGAATGTAAAAACCGCTACACTTGAACTGAATTACAAAACAGAACAGAGTCACAAGTTTACAAAACACACTATGGCTGCTTAACGGGAAAGGTGGGGTGGGGTGATGCATAAAACAAGGGTTTCAAATGAGCTCAGATACCGTTCCATAAACCCAATATGTAATAGAAAGACCTACTCCTTGCTCAGTGAACTGGACTCCACACCCCCTATTCACCGCACAAGAATATATCTGACTAGTAAGAATCTTAAAACCTATGTATTGATATCTCTCTGGAAGTGAGTCAAGTGGCTGTAAAGCGGCAGAAACACAGCCGTGAAAAGCAGCTAAACCCCATTATAAAAATAAATTACTTTTAAAAACCCGTGAAACACAGACAGTGAAAGAGAGAGAAATTCTTACAAAATTCGTTCAGGGGCTGTGATGCAACCTGGATTGACCATATCTAGACCCACAGCTGGATGAGACATAAGGGTGGACACTCTCGGGGCTGAGAGGTTTGGTGAGGTTGGGGGAGCAAACGCAGAGCCTTTAAAGTAATACTGCCTGTTACCCATCCCATGGGTCCCAAATCTCCAGGTTCAAGGGCATCTTCCTACCTCGAAAACATGCATGAGAAACCCAGAAGGTGGTACACCGTGTGATCGGGAAAGGTTTCTAAAACGCACCTCATTTCTCATCTCCTTGTGCTCGGGTTCGCCATTCCAGCCGCTTTACTAGCAATCTCCCTCCTTGGAGAATCAGCACCTGTAACCTCCCGTTCCGTACAGCTTGCAATTTGTCCTGAGGATGAACGGGAAGAGGGGGAGCCAATGAGAGACTAGCTCTAGGTGTTGGGACAGGCACAGGTCACTCTATTTTCCCATCAAGAAGAAGAATTAACCACAGGCTCAGCCTGCCGCCCGGAAGCAGAATAGGGCCTGAGGCAATCCTGCGCTTTTGCGGCCAGCTCCCAAAAAAGCGAGTTGAAAAATGGAGCTCAGGGGCACTGCAATTCACAAACCTGCAGAGTTATAAATGATAACTCTCGTCCACAAATATATTGAGGGAAGGCAACGAAGAGGATCTGAAAGCAAGGCAGAATTGCAGGAAACAGATTTCAGGAGGTCGATTCCAATCGCCTTTAAAGCACATGAAAAGCGGCAAAACGTCGACAATGATGCCCTTGGCCAAAAAGGGCGTATGCGTTTTTTCCTGAATATATTCAGGAAAAAACGCATACGCCCTTTTTGGCCAACCAAGCAACCTGGAAAGGCAAATCAGCGCTACAAAGAAGTCTCGCTTCCCATCGGTCAAAAGGGCCATGCGGAAAAAAGTGTCAAAACCAGAAATGCAGGACAGGCCATGGAGAAATGGGAGCCTTGCTACGCTGATGGGCGGGATGTAAATTGCCAACAGCCACTCTGGAGAAGGGTACGGTGTGTCCTGAAACATCGAAAAAACACAGCTTAGAGCGCATAGGGCACTTCCACTCATGGGCGTATAAATTGGGAAAACTAAAAATCAGCAAGACACAGGCACCCCAAAGTTTAGGGCTGCTCTTTTGACAAGAACCTCCACTTCATGACACCTCAAATATCCCAGGAAAGAGAAAAATGGATAAAGAAGTGGTGGTCCTTATGTACAATGGAATATCACTCAGCCATGAAATCAATGTCATAAGGCTAGTAGCAGCATGATGAGTGGCTTTAGCTACGACGATTCTAAGTGAAATAAGTCACACAGAAAAAGACACTTATCATAAGCTATCACTTATAGAGGGAATGTAAAAACCGCTACACTTGAACTGAATTACAAAACAGAACAGAGTCACAAGTTTACAAAACACACTATGGCTGCTTAACGGGAAAGGTGGGGTGGGGTGATGCATAAAACAAGGGTTTCAAATGAGCTCAGATACCGTTCCATAAACCCAATATGTAATAGAAAGACCTACTCCTTGCTCAGTGAACTGGACTCCACACCCCCTATTCACCGCACAAGAATATATCTGACTAGTAAGAATCTTAAAACCTATGTATTGATATCTCTCTGGAAGTGAGTCAAGTGGCTGTAAAGCGGCAGAAACACAGCCGTGAAAAGCAGCTAAACCCCATTATAAAAATAAATTACTTTTAAAAACCCGTGAAACACAGACAGTGAAAGAGAGAGAAATTCTTACAAAATTCGTTCAGGGGCTGTGATGCAACCTGGATTGACCATATCTAGACCCACAGCTGGATGAGACATAAGGGTGGACACTCTCGGGGCTGAGAGGTTTGGTGAGGTTGGGGGAGCAAACGCAGAGCCTTTAAAGTAATACTGCCTGTTACCCATCCCATGGGTCCCAAATCTCCAGGTTCAAGGGCATCTTCCTACCTCGAAAACATGCATGAGAAACCCAGAAGGTGGTACACCGTGTGATCGGGAAAGGTTTCTAAAACGCACCTCATTTCTCATCTCCTTGTGCTCGGGTTCGCCATTCCAGCCGCTTTACTAGCAATCTCCCTCCTTGGAGAATCAGCACCTGTAACCTCCCGTTCCGTACAGCTTGCAATTTGTCCTGAGGATGAACGGGAAGAGGGGGAGCCAATGAGAGACTAGCTCTAGGTGTTGGGACAGGCACAGGTCACTCTATTTTCCCATCAGGAAGAAGAATTAACCACAGGCTCAGCCTGCCGCCCGGAAGCAGAATAGGGCCTGAGGCAATCCTGCGCTTTTGCGGCCAGCTCCCAAAAAAGCGAGTTGAAAAATGGAGCTCAGGGGCACTGCAATTCACAAACCTGCAGAGTTATAAATGATAACTCTCGTCCACAAATATATTGAGGGAAGGCAACGAAGAGGATCTGAAAGCAAGGCAGAATTGCAGGAAACAGATTTCAGGAGGTCGATTCCAATCGCCTTTAAAGCACATGAAAAGCGGCAAAACGTCGACAATGATGCCCTTGGCCAAAAAGGGCGTATGCGTTTTTTCCTGAATATATTCAGGAAAAAACGCATACGCCCTTTTTGGCCAACCAAGCAACCTGGAAAGGCAAATCAGCGCTACAAAGAAGTCTCGCTTCCCATCGGTCAAAAGGGCCATGCGGAAAAAAGTGTCAAAACCAGAAATGCAGGACAGGCCATGGAGAAATGGGAGCCTTGCTACGCTGATGGGCGGGATGTAAATTGCCAACAGCCACTCTGGAGAAGGGTACGGTGTGTCCTGAAACATCGAAAAAACACAGCTTAGAGCGCATAGGGCACTTCCACTCATGGGCGTATAAATTGGGAAAACTAAAAATCAGCAAGACACAGGCACCCCAAAGTTTAGGGCTGCTCTTTTGACAAGAACCTCCACTTCATGACACCTCAAATATCCCAGGAAAGAGAAAAATGGATAAAGAAGTGGTGGTCCTTATGTACAATGGAATATCACTCAGCCATGAAATCAATGTCATAAGGCTAGTAGCAGCATGATGAGTGGCTTTAGCTACGACGATTCTAAGTGAAATAAGTCACACAGAAAAAGACACTTATCATAAGCTATCACTTATAGAGGGAATGTAAAAACCGCTACACTTGAACTGAATTACAAAACAGAACAGAGTCACAAGTTTACAAAACACACTATGGCTGCTTAACGGGAAAGGTGGGGTGGGGTGATGCATAAAACAAGGGTTTCAAATGAGCTCAGATACCGTTCCATAAACCCAATATGTAATAGAAAGACCTACTCCTTGCTCAGTGAACTGGACTCCACACCCCCTATTCACCGCACAAGAATATATCTGACTAGTAAGAATCTTAAAACCTATGTATTGATATCTCTCTGGAAGTGAGTCAAGTGGCTGTAAAGCGGCAGAAACACAGCCGTGAAAAGCAGCTAAACCCCATTATAAAAATAAATTACTTTTAAAAACCCGTGAAACACAGACAGTGAAAGAGAGAGAAATTCTTACAAAATTCGTTCAGGGGCTGTGATGCAACCTGGATTGACCATATCTAGACCCACAGCTGGATGAGACATAAGGGTGGACACTCTCGGGGCTGAGAGGTTTGGTGAGGTTGGGGGAGCAAACGCAGAGCCTTTAAAGTAATACTGCCTGTTACCCATCCCATGGGTCCCAAATCTCCAGGTTCAAGGGCATCTTCCTACCTCGAAAACATGCATGAGAAACCCAGAAGGTGGTACACCGTGTGATCGGGAAAGGTTTCTAAAACGCACCTCATTTCTCATCTCCTTGTGCTCGGGTTCGCCATTCCAGCCGCTTTACTAGCAATCTCCCTCCTTGGAGAATCAGCACCTGTAACCTCCCGTTCCGTACAGCTTGCAATTTGTCCTGAGGATGAACGGGAAGAGGGGGAGCCAATGAGAGACTAGCTCTAGGTGTTGGGACAGGCACAGGTCACTCTATTTTCCCATCAGGAAGAAGAATTAACCACAGGCTCAGCCTGCCGCCCGGAAGCAGAATAGGGCCTGAGGCAATCCTGCGCTTTTGCGGCCAGCTCCCAAAAAAGCGAGTTGAAAAATGGAGCTCAGGGGCACTGCAATTCACAAACCTGCAGAGTTATAAATGATAACTCTCGTCCACAAATATATTGAGGGAAGGCAACGAAGAGGATCTGAAAGCAAGGCAGAATTGCAGGAAACAGATTTCAGGAGGTCGATTCCAATCGCCTTTAAAGCACATGAAAAGCGGCAAAACGTCGACAATGATGCCCTTGGCCAAAAAGGGCGTATGCGTTTTTTCCTGAATATATTCAGGAAAAAACGCATACGCCCTTTTTGGCCAACCAAGCAACCTGGAAAGGCAAATCAGCGCTACAAAGAAGTCTCGCTTCCCATCGGTCAAAAGGGCCATGCGGAAAAAAGTGTCAAAACCAGAAATGCAGGACAGGCCATGGAGAAATGGGAGCCTTGCTACGCTGATGGGCGGGATGTAAATTGCCAACAGCCACTCTGGAGAAGGGTACGGTGTGTCCTGAAACATCGAAAAAACACAGCTTAGAGCGCATAGGGCACTTCCACTCATGGGCGTATAAATTGGGAAAACTAAAAATCAGCAAGACACAGGCACCCCAAAGTTTAGGGCTGCTCTGTTGACAAGAACCTCCACTTCATGACACCTCAAATATCCCAGGAAAGAGAAAAATGGATAAAGAAGTGGTGGTCCTTATGTACAATGGAATATCACTCAGCCATGAAATCAATGTCATAAGGCTAGTAGCAGCATGATGAGTGGCTTTAGCTACGACGATTCTAAGTGAAATAAGTCACACAGAAAAAGACACTTATCATAAGCTATCACTTATAGAGGGAATGTAAAAACCGCTACACTTGAACTGAATTACAAAACAGAACAGAGTCACAAGTTTACAAAACACACTATGGCTGCTTAACGGGAAAGGTGGGGTGGGGTGATGCATAAAACAAGGGTTTCAAATGAGCTCAGATACCGTTCCATAAACCCAATATGTAATAGAAAGACCTACTCCTTGCTCAGTGAACTGGACTCCACACCCCCTATTCACCGCACAAGAATATATCTGACTAGTAAGAATCTTAAAACCTATGTATTGATATCTCTCTGGAAGTGAGTCAAGTGGCTGTAAAGCGGCAGAAACACAGCCGTGAAAAGCAGCTAAACCCCATTATAAAAATAAATTACTTTTAAAAACCCGTGAAACACAGACAGTGAAAGAGAGAGAAATTCTTACAAAATTCGTTCAGGGGCTGTGATGCAACCTGGATTGACCATATCTAGACCCACAGCTGGATGAGACATAAGGGTGGACACTCTCGGGGCTGAGAGGTTTGGTGAGGTTGGGGGAGCAAACGCAGAGCCTTTAAAGTAATACTGCCTGTTACCCATCCCATGGGTCCCAAATCTCCAGGTTCAAGGGCATCTTCCTACCTCGAAAACATGCATGAGAAACCCAGAAGGTGGTACACCGTGTGATCGGGAAAGGTTTCTAAAACGCACCTCATTTCTCATCTCCTTGTGCTCGGGTTCGCCATTCCAGCCGCTTTACTAGCAATCTCCCTCCTTGGAGAATCAGCACCTGTAACCTCCCGTTCCGTACAGCTTGCAATTTGTCCTGAGGATGAACGGGAAGAGGGGGAGCCAATGAGAGACTAGCTCTAGGTGTTGGGACAGGCACAGGTCACTCTATTTTCCCATCAGGAAGAAGAATTAACCACAGGCTCAGCCTGCCGCCCGGAAGCAGAATAGGGCCTGAGGCAATCCTGCGCTTTTGCGGCCAGCTCCCAAAAAAGCGAGTTGAAAAATGGAGCTCAGGGGCACTGCAATTCACAAACCTGCAGAGTTATAAATGATAACTCTCGTCCACAAATATATTGAGGGAAGGCAACGAAGAGGATCTGAAAGCAAGGCAGAATTGCAGGAAACAGATTTCAGGAGGTCGATTCCAATCGCCTTTAAAGCACATGAAAAGCGGCAAAACGTCGACAATGATGCCCTTGGCCAAAAAGGGCGTATGCGTTTTTTCCTGAATATATTCAGGAAAAAACGCATACGCCCTTTTTGGCCAACCAAGCAACCTGGAAAGGCAAATCAGCGCTACAAAGAAGTCTCGCTTCCCATCGGTCAAAAGGGCCATGCGGAAAAAAGTGTCAAAACCAGAAATGCAGGACAGGCCATGGAGAAATGGGAGCCTTGCTACGCTGATGGGCGGGATGTAAATTGCCAACAGCCACTCTGGAGAAGGGTACGGTGTGTCCTGAAACATCGAAAAAACACAGCTTAGAGCGCATAGGGCACTTCCACTCATGGGCGTATAAATTGGGAAAACTAAAAATCAGCAAGACACAGGCACCCCAAAGTTTAGGGCTGCTCTGTTGACAAGAACCTCCACTTCATGACACCTCAAATATCCCAGGAAAGAGAAAAATGGATAAAGAAGTGGTGGTCCTTATGTACAATGGAATATCACTCAGCCATGAAATCAATGTCATAAGGCTAGTAGCAGCATGATGAGTGGCTTTAGCTACGACGATTCTAAGTGAAATAAGTCACACAGAAAAAGACACTTATCATAAGCTATCACTTATAGAGGGAATGTAAAAACCGCTACACTTGAACTGAATTACAAAACAGAACAGAGTCACAAGTTTACAAAACACACTATGGCTGCTTAACGGGAAAGGTGGGGTGGGGTGATGCATAAAACAAGGGTTTCAAATGAGCTCAGATACCGTTCCATAAACCCAATATGTAATAGAAAGACCTACTCCTTGCTCAGTGAACTGGACTCCACACCCCCTATTCACCGCACAAGAATATATCTGACTAGTAAGAATCATAAAACCTATGTATTGATATCTCTCTGGAAGTGAGTCAAGTGGGTGTAAAGCGGCAGAAACACAGCCGTGAAAAGCAGCTAAACCCCATTATAAAAATAAATTACTTTTAAAAACCCGTGAAACACAGACAGTGAAAGAGAGAGAAATTCTTACAAAATTCGTTCAGGGGCTGTGATGCAACCTGGATTGACCATATCTAGACCCACAGCTGGATGAGACATAAGGGTGGACACTCTCGGGGCTGAGAGGTTTGGTGAGGTTGGGGGAGCAAACGCAGAGCCTTTAAAGTAATACTGCCTGTTACCCATCCCATGGGTCCCAAATCTCCCAGGTTCAAGGGCATCTTCCTACCTCGAAAACATGCATGAGAAACCCAGAAGGTGGTACACCGTGTGATCGGGAAAGGTTTCTAAAACGCACCTCATTTCTCATCTCCTTGTGCTCGGGTTCGCCATTCCAGCCGCTTTACTAGCAATCTCCCTCCTTGGAGAATCAGCACCTGTAACCTCCCGTTCCGTACAGCTTGCAATTTGTCCTGAGGATGAACGGGAAGAGGGGGAGCCAATGAGAGACTAGCTCTAGGTGTTGGGACAGGCACAGGTCACTCTATTTTCCCATCAGGAAGAAGAATTAACCACAGGCTCAGCCTGCCGCCCGGAAGCAGAATAGGGCCTGAGGCAATCCTGCGCTTTTGCGGCCAGCTCCCAAAAAAGCGAGTTGAAAAATGGAGCTCAGGGGCACTGCAATTCACAAACCTGCAGAGTTATAAATGATAACTCTCGTCCACAAATATATTGAGGGAAGGCAACGAAGAGGATCTGAAAGCAAGGCAGAATTGCAGGAAACAGATTTCAGGAGGTCGATTCCAATCGCCTTTAAAGCACATGAAAAGCGGCAAAACGTCGACAATGATGCCCTTGGCCAAAAAGGGCGTATGCGTTTTTTCCTGAATATATTCAGGAAAAAACGCATACGCCCTTTTTGGCCAACCAAGCAACCTGGAAAGGCAAATCAGCGCTACAAAGAAGTCTCGCTTCCCATCGGTCAAAAGGGCCATGCGGAAAAAAGTGTCAAAACCAGAAATGCAGGACAGGCCATGGAGAAATGGGAGCCTTGCTACGCTGATGGGCGGGATGTAAATTGCCAACAGCCACTCTGGAGAAGGGTACGGTGTGTCCTGAAACATCGAAAAAACACAGCTTAGACGCATAGGGCACTTCCACTCATGGGCGTATAAATTGGGAAAACTAAAAATCAGCAAGACACAGGCACCCCAAAGTTTAGGGCTGCTCTTTTGACAAGAACCTCCACTTCATGACACCTCAAATATCCCAGGAAAGAGAAAAATGGATAAAGAAGTGGTGGTCCTTATGTACAATGGAATATCACTCAGCCATGAAATCAATGTCATAAGGCTAGTAGCAGCATGATGAGTGGCTTTAGCTACGACGATTCTAAGTGAAATAAGTCACACAGAAAAAGACACTTATCATAAGCTATCACTTATAGAGGGAATGTAAAAACCGCTACACTTGAACTGAATTACAAAACAGAACAGAGTCACAAGTTTACAAAACACACTATGGCTGCTTAACGGGAAAGGTGGGGTGGGGTGATGCATAAAACAAGGGTTTCAAATGAGCTCAGATACCGTTCCATAAACCCAATATGTAATAGAAAGACCTACTCCTTGCTCAGTGAACTGGACTCCACACCCCCTATTCACCGCACAAGAATATATCTGACTAGTAAGAATCTTAAAACCTATGTATTGATATCTCTCTGGAAGTGAGTCAAGTGGGTGTAAAGCGGCAGAAACACAGCCGTGAAAAGCAGCTAAACCCCATTATAAAAATAAATTACTTTTAAAAACCCGTGAAACACAGACAGTGAAAGAGAGAGAAATTCTTACAAAATTCGTTCAGGGGCTGTGATGCAACCTGGATTGACCATATCTAGACCCACAGCTGGATGAGACATAAGGGTGGACACTCTCGGGGCTGAGAGGTTTGGTGAGGTTGGGGGAGCAAACGCAGAGCCTTTAAAGTAATACTGCCTGTTACCCATCCCATGGGTCCCAAATCTCCAGGTTCAAGGGCATCTTCCTACCTCGAAAACATGCATGAGAAACCCAGAAGGTGGTACACCGTGTGATCGGGAAAGGTTTCTAAAACGCACCTCATTTCTCATCTCCTTGTGCTCGGGTTCGCCATTCCAGCCGCTTTACTAGCAATCTCCCTCCTTGGAGAATCAGCACCTGTAACCTCCCGTTCCGTACAGCTTGCAATTTGTCCTGAGGATGAACGGGAAGAGGGGGAGCCAATGAGAGACTAGCTCTAGGTGTTGGGACAGGCACAGGTCACTCTATTTTCCCATCAGGAAGAAGAATTAACCACAGGCTCAGCCTGCCGCCCGGAAGCAGAATAGGGCCTGAGGCAATCCTGCGCTTTTGCGGCCAGCTCCCAAAAAAGCGAGTTGAAAAATGGAGCTCAGGGGCACTGCAATTCACAAACCTGCAGAGTTATAAATGATAACTCTCGTCCACAAATATATTGAGGGAAGGCAACGAAGAGGATCTGAAAGCAAGGCAGAATTGCAGGAAACAGATTTCAGGAGGTCGATTCCAATCGCCTTTAAAGCACATGAAAAGCGGCAAAACGTCGACAATGATGCCCTTGGCCAAAAAGGGCGTATGCGTTTTTTCCTGAATATATTCAGGAAAAAACGCATACGCCCTTTTTGGCCAACCAAGCAACCTGGAAAGGCAAATCAGCGCTACAAAGAAGTCTCGCTTCCCATCGGTCAAAAGGGCCATGCGGAAAAAAGTGTCAAAACCAGAAATGCAGGACAGGCCATGGAGAAATGGGAGCCTTGCTACGCTGATGGGCGGGATGTAAATTGCCAACAGCCACTCTGGAGAAGGGTACGGTGTGTCCTGAAACATCGAAAAAACACAGCTTAGAGCGCATAGGGCACTTCCACTCATGGGCGTATAAATTGGGAAAACTAAAAATCAGCAAGACACAGGCACCCCAAAGTTTAGGGCTGCTCTTTTGACAAGAACCTCCACTTCATGACACCTCAAATATCCCAGGAAAGAGAAAAATGGATAAAGAAGTGGTGGTCCTTATGTACAATGGAATATCACTCAGCCATGAAATCAATGTCATAAGGCTAGTAGCAGCATGATGAGTGGCTTTAGCTACGACGATTCTAAGTGAAATAAGTCACACAGAAAAAGACACTTATCATAAGCTATCACTTATAGAGGGAATGTAAAAACCGCTACACTTGAACTGAATTACAAAACAGAACAGAGTCACAAGTTTACAAAACACACTATGGCTGCTTAACGGGAAAGGTGGGGTGGGGTGATGCATAAAACAAGGGTTTCAAATGAGCTCAGATACCGTTCCATAAACCCAATATGTAATAGAAAGACCTACTCCTTGCTCAGTGAACTGGACTCCACACCCCCTATTCACCGCACAAGAATATATCTGACTAGTAAGAATCTTAAAACCTATGTATTGATATCTCTCTGGAAGTGAGTCAAGTGGCTGTAAAGCGGCAGAAACACAGCCGTGAAAAGCAGCTAAACCCCATTATAAAAATAAATTACTTTTAAAAACCCGTGAAACACAGACAGTGAAAGAGAGAGAAATTCTTACAAAATTCGTTCAGGGGCTGTGATGCAACCTGGATTGACCATATCTAGACCCACAGCTGGATGAGACATAAGGGTGGACACTCTCGGGGCTGAGAGGTTTGGTGAGGTTGGGGGAGCAAACGCAGAGCCTTTAAAGTAATACTGCCTGTTACCCATCCCATGGGTCCCAAATCTCCAGGTTCAAGGGCATCTTCCTACCTCGAAAACATGCATGAGAAACCCAGAAGGTGGTACACCGTGTGATCGGGAAAGGTTTCTAAAACGCACCTCATTTCTCATCTCCTTGTGCTCGGGTTCGCCATTCCAGCCGCTTTACTAGCAATCTCCCTCCTTGGAGAATCAGCACCTGTAACCTCCCGTTCCGTACAGCTTGCAATTTGTCCTGAGGATGAACGGGAAGAGGGGGAGCCAATGAGAGACTAGCTCTAGGTGTTGGGACAGGCACAGGTCACTCTATTTTCCCATCAGGAAGAAGAATTAACCACAGGCTCAGCCTGCCGCCCGGAAGCAGAATAGGGCCTGAGGCAATCCTGCGCTTTTGCGGCCAGCTCCCAAAAAAGCGAGTTGAAAAATGGAGCTCAGGGGCACTGCAATTCACAAACCTGCAGAGTTATAAATGATAACTCTCGTCCACAAATATATTGAGGGAAGGCAACGAAGAGGATCTGAAAGCAAGGCAGAATTGCAGGAAACAGATTTCAGGAGGTCGATTCCAATCGCCTTTAAAGCACATGAAAAGCGGCAAAACGTCGACAATGATGCCCTTGGCCAAAAAGGGCGTATGCGTTTTTTCCTGAATATATTCAGGAAAAAACGCATACGCCCTTTTTGGCCAACCAAGCAACCTGGAAAGGCAAATCAGCGCTACAAAGAAGTCTCGCTTCCCATCGGTCAAAAGGGCCATGCGGAAAAAAGTGTCAAAACCAGAAATGCAGGACAGGCCATGGAGAAATGGGAGCCTTGCTACGCTGATGGGCGGGATGTAAATTGCCAACAGCCACTCTGGAGAAGGGTACGGTGTGTCCTGAAACATCGAAAAAACACAGCTTAGAGCGCATAGGGCACTTCCACTCATGGGCGTATAAATTGGGAAAACTAAAAATCAGCAAGACACAGGCACCCCAAAGTTTAGGGCTGCTCTGTTGACAAGAACCTCCACTTCATGACACCTCAAATATCCCAGGAAAGAGAAAAATGGATAAAGAAGTGGTGGTCCTTATGTACAATGGAATATCACTCAGCCATGAAATCAATGTCATAAGGCTAGTAGCAGCATGATGAGTGGCTTTAGCTACGACGATTCTAAGTGAAATAAGTCACACAGAAAAAGACACTTATCATAAGCTATCACTTATAGAGGGAATGTAAAAACTGCTACACTTGAACTGAATTACAAAACAGAACAGAGTCACAAGTTTACAAAACACACTATGGCTGCTTAACGGGAAAGGTGGGGTGGGGTGATGCATAAAACAAGGGTTTCAAATGAGCTCAGATACCGTTCCATAAACCCAATATGTAATAGAAAGACCTACTCCTTGCTCAGTGAACTGGACTCCACACCCCCTATTCACCGCACAAGAATATATCTGACTAGTAAGAATCTTAAAACCTATGTATTGATATCTCTCTGGAAGTGAGTCAAGTGGCTGTAAAGCGGCAGAAACACAGCCGTGAAAAGCAGCTAAACCCCATTATAAAAATAAATTACTTTTAAAAACCCGTGAAACACAGACAGTGAAAGAGAGAGAAATTCTTACAAAATTCGTTCAGGGGCTGTGATGCAACCTGGATTGACCATATCTAGACCCACAGCTGGATGAGACATAAGGGTGGACACTCTCGGGGCTGAGAGGTTTGGTGAGGTTGGGGGAGCAAACGCAGAGCCTTTAAAGTAATACTGCCTGTTACCCATCCCATGGGTCCCAAATCTCCAGGTTCAAGGGCATCTTCCTACCTCGAAAACATGCATGAGAAACCCAGAAGGTGGTACACCGTGTGATCGGGAAAGGTTTCTAAAACGCACCTCATTTCTCATCTCCTTGTGCTCGGGTTCGCCATTCCAGCCGCTTTACTAGCAATCTCCCTCCTTGGAGAATCAGCACCTGTAACCTCCCGTTCCGTACAGCTTGCAATTTGTCCTGAGGATGAACGGGAAGAGGGGGAGCCAATGAGAGACTAGCTCTAGGTGTTGGGACAGGCACAGGTCACTCTATTTTCCCATCAGGAAGAAGAATTAACCACAGGCTCAGCCTGCCGCCCGGAAGCAGAATAGGGCCTGAGGCAATCCTGCGCTTTTGCGGCCAGCTCCCAAAAAAGCGAGTTGAAAAATGGAGCTCAGGGGCACTGCAATTCACAAACCTGCAGAGTTATAAATGATAACTCTCGTCCACAAATATATTGAGGGAAGGCAACGAAGAGGATCTGAAAGCAAGGCAGAATTGCAGGAAACAGATTTCAGGAGGTCGATTCCAATCGCCTTTAAAGCACATGAAAAGCGGCAAAACGTCGACAATGATGCCCTTGGCCAAAAAGGACGTATGCGTTTTTTCCTGAATATATTCAGGAAAAAACGCATACGCCCTTTTTGGCCAACCAAGCAACCTGGAAAGGCAAATCAGCGCTACAAAGAAGTCTCGCTTCCCATCGGTCAAAAGGGCCATGCGGAAAAAAGTGTCAAAACCAGAAATGCAGGACAGGCCATGGAGAAATGGGAGCCTTGCTACGCTGATGGGCGGGATGTAAATTGCCAACAGCCACTCTGGAGAAGGGTACGGTGTGTCCTGAAACATCGAAAAAACACAGCTTAGAGCGCATAGGGCACTTCCACTCATGGGCGTATAAATTGGGAAAACTAAAAATCAGCAAGACACAGGCACCCCAAAGTTTAGGGCTGCTCTTTTGACAAGAACCTCCACTTCATGACACCTCAAATATCCCAGGAAAGAGAAAAATGGATAAAGAAGTGGTGGTCCTTATGTACAATGGAATATCACTCAGCCATGAAATCAATGTCATAAGGCTAGTAGCAGCATGATGAGTGGCTTTAGCTACGACGATTCTAAGTGAAATAAGTCACACAGAAAAAGACACTTATCATAAGCTATCACTTATAGAGGGAATGTAAAAACCGCTACACTTGAACTGAATTACAAAACAGAACAGAGTCACAAGTTTACAAAACACACTATGGCTGCTTAACGGGAAAGGTGGGGTGGGGTGATGCATAAAACAAGGGTTTCAAATGAGCTCAGATACCGTTCCATAAACCCAATATGTAATAGAAAGACCTACTCCTTGCTCAGTGAACTGGACTCCACACCCCCTATTCACCGCACAAGAATATATCTGACTAGTAAGAATCTTAAAACCTATGTATTGATATCTCTCTGGAAGTGAGTCAAGTGGCTGTAAAGCGGCAGAAACACAGCCGTGAAAAGCAGCTAAACCCCATTATAAAAATAAATTACTTTTAAAAACCCGTGAAACACAGACAGTGAAAGAGAGAGAAATTCTTACAAAATTCGTTCAGGGGCTGTGATGCAACCTGGATTGACCATATCTAGACCCACAGCTGGATGAGACATAAGGGTGGACACTCTCGGGGCTGAGAGGTTTGGTGAGGTTGGGGGAGCAAACGCAGAGCCTTTAAAGTAATACTGCCTGTTACCCATCCCATGGGTCCCAAATCTCCAGGTTCAAGGGCATCTTCCTACCTCGAAAACATGCATGAGAAACCCAGAAGGTGGTACACCGTGTGATCGGGAAAGGTTTCTAAAACGCACCTCATTTCTCATCTCCTTGTGCGCGGGTTCGCCATTCCAGCCGCTTTACTAGCAATCTCCCTCCTTGGAGAATCAGCACCTGTAACCTCCCGTTCCGTACAGCTTGCAATTTGTCCTGAGGATGAACGGGAAGAGGGGGAGCCAATGAGAGACTAGCTCTAGGTGTTGGGACAGGCACAGGTCACTCTATTTTCCCATCAGGAAGAAGAATTAACCACAGGCTCAGCCTGCCGCCCGGAAGCAGAATAGGGCCTGAGGCAATCCTGCGCTTTTGCGGCCAGCTCCCAAAAAAGCGAGTTGAAAAATGGAGCTCAGGGGCACTGCAATTCACAAACCTGCAGAGTTATAAATGATAACTCTCGTCCACAAATATATTGAGGGAAGGCAACGAAGAGGATCTGAAAGCAAGGCAGAATTGCAGGAAACAGATTTCAGGAGGTCGATTCCAATCGCCTTTAAAGCACATGAAAAGCGGCAAAACGTCGACAATGATGCCCTTGGCCAAAAAGGGCGTATGCGTTTTTTCCTGAATATATTCAGGAAAAAACGCATACGCCCTTTTTGGCCAACCAAGCAACCTGGAAAGGCAAATCAGCGCTACAAAGAAGTCTCGCTTCCCATCGGTCAAAAGGGCCATGCGGAAAAAAGTGTCAAAACCAGAAATGCAGGACAGGCCATGGAGAAATGGGAGCCTTGCTACGCTGATGGGCGGGATGTAAATTGCCAACAGCCACTCTGGAGAAGTGTACGGTGTGTCCTGAAACATCGAAAAAACACAGCTTAGAGCGCATAGGGCACTTCCACTCATGGGCGTATAAATTGGGAAAACTAAAAATCAGCAAGACACAGGCACCCCAAAGTTTAGGGCTGCTCTTTTGACAAGAACCTCCACTTCATGACACCTCAAATATCCCAGGAAAGAGAAAAATGGATAAAGAAGTGGTGGTCCTTATGTACAATGGAATATCACTCAGCCATGAAATCAATGTCATAAGGCTAGTAGCAGCATGATGAGTGGCTTTAGCTACGACGATTCTAAGTGAAATAAGTCACACAGAAAAAGACACTTATCATAAGCTATCACTTATAGAGGGAATGTAAAAACCGCTACACTTGAACTGAATTACAAAACAGAACAGAGTCACAAGTTTACAAAACACACTATGGCTGCTTAACGGGAAAGGTGGCGTGGGGTGATGCATAAAACAAGGGTTTCAAATGAGCTCAGATACCGTTCCATAAACCCAATATGTAATAGAAAGACCTACTCCTTGCTCAGTGAACTGGACTCCACACCCCCTATTCACCGCACAAGAATATATCTGACTAGTAAGAATCTTAAAACCTATGTATTGATATCTCTCTGGAAGTGAGTCAAGTGGGTGTAAAGCGGCAGAAACACAGCCGTGAAAAGCAGCTAAACCCCATTATAAAAATAAATTACTTTTAAAAACCCGTGAAACACAGACAGTGAAAGAGAGAGAAATTCTTACAAAATTCGTTCAGGGGCTGTGATGCAACCTGGATTGACCATATCTAGACCCACAGCTGGATGAGACATAAGGGTGGACACTCTCGGGGCTGAGAGGTTTGGTGAGGTTGGGGGAGCAAACGCAGAGCCTTTAAAGTAATACTGCCTGTTACCCATCCCATGGGTCCCAAATCTCCAGGTTCAAGGGCATCTTCCTACCTCGAAAACATGCATGAGAAACCCAGAAGGTGGTACACCGTGTGATCGGGAAAGGTTTCTAAAACGCACCTCATTTCTCATCTCCTTGTGCTCGGGTTCGCCATTCCAGCCGCTTTACTAGCAATCTCCCTCCTTGGAGAATCAGCACCTGTAACCTCCCGTTCCGTACAGCTTGCAATTTGTCCTGAGGATGAACGGGAAGAGGGGGAGCCAATGAGAGACTAGCTCTAGGTGTTGGGACAGGCACAGGTCACTCTATTTTCCCATCAGGAAGAAGAATTAACCACAGGCTCAGCCTGCCGCCCGGAAGCAGAATAGGGCCTGAGGCAATCCTGCGCTTTTGCGGCCAGCTCCCAAAAAAGCGAGTTGAAAAATGGAGCTCAGGGGCACTGCAATTCACAAACCTGCAGAGTTATAAATGATAACTCTCGTCCACAAATATATTGAGGGAAGGCAACGAAGAGGATCTGAAAGCAAGGCAGAATTGCAGGAAACAGATTTCAGGAGGTCGATTCCAATCGCCTTTAAAGCACATGAAAAGCGGCAAAACGTCGACAATGATGCCCTTGGCCAAAAAGGGCGTATGCGTTTTTTCCTGAATATATTCAGGAAAAAACGCATACGCCCTTTTTGGCCAACCAAGCAACCTGGAAAGGCAAATCAGCGCTACAAAGAAGTCTCGCTTCCCATCGGTCAAAAGGGCCATGCGGAAAAAAGTGTCAAAACCAGAAATGCAGGACAGGCCATGGAGAAATGGGAGCCTTGCTACGCTGATGGGCGGGATGTAAATTGCCAACAGCCACTCTGGAGAAGTGTACGGTGTGTCCTGAAACATCGAAAAAACACAGCTTAGAGCGCATAGGGCACTTCCACTCATGGGCGTATAAATTGGGAAAACTAAAAATCAGCAAGACACAGGCACCCCAAAGTTTAGGGCTGCTCTTTTGACAAGAACCTCCACTTCATGACACCTCAAATATCCCAGGAAAGAGAAAAATGGATAAAGAAGTGGTGGTCCTTATGTACAATGGAATATCACTCAGCCATGAAATCAATGTCATAAGGCTAGTAGCAGCATGATGAGTGGCTTTAGCTACGACGATTCTAAGTGAAATAAGTCACACAGAAAAAGACACTTATCATAAGCTATCACTTATAGAGGGAATGTAAAAACCGCTACACTTGAACTGAATTACAAAACAGAACAGAGTCACAAGTTTACAAAACACACTATGGCTGCTTAACGGGAAAGGTGGCGTGGGGTGATGCATAAAACAAGGGTTTCAAATGAGCTCAGATACCGTTCCATAAACCCAATATGTAATAGAAAGACCTACTCCTTGCTCAGTGAACTGGACTCCACACCCCCTATTCACCGCACAAGAATATATCTGACTAGTAAGAATCTTAAAACCTATGTATTGATATCTCTCTGGAAGTGAGTCAAGTGGCTGTAAAGCGGCAGAAACACAGCCGTGAAAAGCAGCTAAACCCCATTATAAAAATAAATTACTTTTAAAAACCCGTGAAACACAGACAGTGAAAGAGAGAGAAATTCTTACAAAATTCGTTCAGGGGCTGTGATGCAACCTGGATTGACCATATCTAGACCCACAGCTGGATGAGACATAAGGGTGGACACTCTCGGGGCTGAGAGGTTTGGTGAGGTTGGGGGAGCAAACGCAGAGCCTTTAAAGTAATACTGCCTGTTACCCATCCCATGGGTCCCAAATCTCCAGGTTCAAGGGCATCTTCCTACCTCGAAAACATGCATGAGAAACCCAGAAGGTGGTACACCGTGTGATCGGGAAAGGTTTCTAAAACGCACCTCATTTCTCATCTCCTTGTGCTCGGGTTCGCCATTCCAGCCGCTTTACTAGCAATCTCCCTCCTTGGAGAATCAGCACCTGTAACCTCCCGTTCCGTACAGCTTGCAATTTGTCCTGAGGATGAACGGGAAGAGGGGGAGCCAATGAGAGACTAGCTCTAGGTGTTGGGACAGGCACAGGTCACTCTATTTTCCCATCAGGAAGAAGAATTAACCACAGGCTCAGCCTGCCGCCCGGAAGCAGAATAGGGCCTGAGGCAATCCTGCGCTTTTGCGGCCAGCTCCCAAAAAAGCGAGTTGAAAAATGGAGCTCAGGGGCACTGCAATTCACAAACCTGCAGAGTTATAAATGATAACTCTCGTCCACAAATATATTGAGGGAAGGCAACGAAGAGGATCTGAAAGCAAGGCAGAATTGCAGGAAACAGATTTCAGGAGGTCGATTCCAATCGCCTTTAAAGCACATGAAAAGCGGCAAAACGTCGACAATGATGCCCTTGGCCAAAAAGGGCGTATGCGTTTTTTCCTGAATATATTCAGGAAAAAACGCATACGCCCTTTTTGGCCAACCAAGCAACCTGGAAAGGCAAATCAGCGCTACAAAGAAGTCTCGCTTCCCATCGGTCAAAAGGGCCATGCGGAAAAAAGTGTCAAAACCAGAAATGCAGGACAGGCCATGGAGAAATGGGAGCCTTGCTACGCTGATGGGCGGGATGTAAATTGCCAACAGCCACTCTGGAGAAGTGTACGGTGTGTCCTGAAACATCGAAAAAACACAGCTTAGAGCGCATAGGGCACTTCCACTCATGGGCGTATAAATTGGGAAAACTAAAAATCAGCAAGACACAGGCACCCCAAAGTTTAGGGCTGCTCTTTTGACAAGAACCTCCACTTCATGACACCTCAAATATCCCAGGAAAGAGAAAAATGGATAAAGAAGTGGTGGTCCTTATGTACAATGGAATATCACTCAGCCATGAAATCAATGTCATAAGGCTAGTAGCAGCATGATGAGTGGCTTTAGCTACGACGATTCTAAGTGAAATAAGTCACACAGAAAAAGACACTTATCATAAGCTATCACTTATAGAGGGAATGTAAAAACCGCTACACTTGAACTGAATTACAAAACAGAACAGAGTCACAAGTTTACAAAACACACTATGGCTGCTTAACGGGAAAGGTGGGGTGGGGTGATGCATAAAACAAGGGTTTCAAATGAGCTCAGATACCGTTCCATAAACCCAATATGTAATAGAAAGACCTACTCCTTGCTCAGTGAACTGGACTCCACACCCCCTATTCACCGCACAAGAATATATCTGACTAGTAAGAATCTTAAAACCTATGTATTGATATCTCTCTGGAAGTGAGTCAAGTGGGTGTAAAGCGGCAGAAACACAGCCGTGAAAAGCAGCTAAACCCCATTATAAAAATAAATTACTTTTAAAAACCCGTGAAACACAGACAGTGAAAGAGAGAGAAATTCTTACAAAATTCGTTCAGGGGCTGTGATGCAACCTGGATTGACCATATCTAGACCCACAGCTGGATGAGACATAAGGGTGGACACTCTCGGGGCTGAGAGGTTTGGTGAGGTTGGGGGAGCAAACGCAGAGCCTTTAAAGTAATACTGCCTGTTACCCATCCCATGGGTCCCAAATCTCCAGGTTCAAGGGCATCTTCCTACCTCGAAAACATGCATGAGAAACCCAGAAGGTGGTACACCGTGTGATCGGGAAAGGTTTCTAAAACGCACCTCATTTCTCATCTCCTTGTGCTCGGGTTCGCCATTCCAGCCGCTTTACTAGCAATCTCCCTCCTTGGAGAATCAGCACCTGTAACCTCCCGTTCCGTACAGCTTGCAATTTGTCCTGAGGATGAACGGGAAGAGGGGGAGCCAATGAGAGACTAGCTCTAGGTGTTGGGACAGGCACAGGTCACTCTATTTTCCCATCAGGAAGAAGAATTAACCACAGGCTCAGCCTGCCGCCCGGAAGCAGAATAGGGCCTGAGGCAATCCTGCGCTTTTGCGGCCAGCTCCCAAAAAAGCGAGTTGAAAAATGGAGCTCAGGGGCACTGCAATTCACAAACCTGCAGAGTTATAAATGATAACTCTCGTCCACAAATATATTGAGGGAAGGCAACGAAGAGGATCTGAAAGCAAGGCAGAATTGCAGGAAACAGATTTCTGGAGGTCGATTCCAATCGCCTTTAAAGCACATGAAAAGCGGCAAAACGTCGACAATGATGCCCTTGGCCAAAAAGGGCGTATGCGTTTTTTCCTGAATATATTCAGGAAAAAACGCATACGCCCTTTTTGGCCAACCAAGCAACCTGGAAAGGCAAATCAGCGCTACAAAGAAGTCTCGCTTCCCATCGGTCAAAAGGGCCATGCGGAAAAAAGTGTCAAAACCAGAAATGCAGGACAGGCCATGGAGAAATGGGAGCCTTGCTACGCTGATGGGCGGGATGTAAATTGCCAACAGCCACTCTGGAGAAGTGTACGGTGTGTCCTGAAACATCGAAAAAACACAGCTTAGAGCGCATAGGGCACTTCCACTCATGGGCGTATAAATTGGGAAAACTAAAAATCAGCAAGACACAGGCACCCCAAAGTTTAGGGCTGCTCTTTTGACAAGAACCTCCACTTCATGACACCTCAAATATCCCAGGAAAGAGAAAAATGGATAAAGAAGTGGTGGTCCTTATGTACAATGGAATATCACTCAGCCATGAAATCAATGTCATAAGGCTAGTAGCAGCATGATGAGTGGCTTTAGCTACGACGATTCTAAGTGAAATAAGTCACACAGAAAAAGACACTTATCATAAGCTATCACTTATAGAGGGAATGTAAAAACCGCTACACTTGAACTGAATTACAAAACAGAACAGAGTCACAAGTTTACAAAACACACTATGGCTGCTTAACGGGAAAGGTGGGGTGGGGTGATGCATAAAACAAGGGTTTCAAATGAGCTCAGATACCGTTCCATAAACCCAATATGTAATAGAAAGACCTACTCCTTGCTCAGTGAACTGGACTCCACACCCCCTATTCACCGCACAAGAATATATCTGACTAGTAAGAATCTTAAAACCTATGTATTGATATCTCTCTGGAAGTGAGTCAAGTGGCTGTAAAGCGGCAGAAACACAGCCGTGAAAAGCAGCTAAACCCCATTATAAAAATAAATTACTTTTAAAAACCCGTGAAACACAGACAGTGAAAGAGAGAGAAATTCTTACAAAATTCGTTCAGGGGCTGTGATGCAACCTGGATTGACCATATCTAGACCCACAGCTGGATGAGACATAAGGGTGGACACTCTCGGGGCTGAGAGGTTTGGTGAGGTTGGGGGAGCAAACGCAGAGCCTTTAAAGTAATACTGCCTGTTACCCATCCCATGGGTCCCAAATCTCCAGGTTCAAGGGCATCTTCCTACCTCGAAAACATGCATGAGAAACCCAGAAGGTGGTACACCGTGTGATCGGGAAAGGTTTCTAAAACGCACCTCATTTCTCATCTCCTTGTGCTCGGGTTCGCCATTCCAGCCGCTTTACTAGCAATCTCCCTCCTTGGAGAATCAGCACCTGTAACCTCCCGTTCCGTACAGCTTGCAATTTGTCCTGAGGATGAACGGGAAGAGGGGGAGCCAATGAGAGACTAGCTCTAGGTGTTGGGACAGGCACAGGTCACTCTATTTTCCCATCAGGAAGAAGAATTAACCACAGGCTCAGCCTGCCGCCCGGAAGCAGAATAGGGCCTGAGGCAATCCTGCGCTTTTGCGGCCAGCTCCCAAAAAAGCGAGTTGAAAAATGGAGCTCAGGGGCACTGCAATTCACAAACCTGCAGAGTTATAAATGATAACTCTCGTCCACAAATATATTGAGGGAAGGCAACGAAGAGGATCTGAAAGCAAGGCAGAATTGCAGGAAACAGATTTCAGGAGGTCGATTCCAATCGCCTTTAAAGCACATGAAAAGCGGCAAAACGTCGACAATGATGCCCTTGGCCAAAAAGGGCGTATGCGTTTTTTCCTGAATATATTCAGGAAAAAACGCATACGCCCTTTTTGGCCAACCAAGCAACCTGGAAAGGCAAATCAGCACTACAAAGAAGTCTCGCTTCCCATCGGTCAAAAGGGCCATGCGGAAAAAAGTGTCAAAACCAGAAATGCAGGACAGGCCATGGAGAAATGGGAGCCTTGCTACGCTGATGGGCGGGATGTAAATTGCCAACAGCCACTCTGGAGAAGGGTACGGTGTGTCCTGAAACATCGAAAAAACACAGCTTAGAGCGCATAGGGCACTTCCACTCATGGGCGTATAAATTGGGAAAACTAAAAATCAGCAAGACACAGGCACCCCAAAGTTTAGGGCTGCTCTGTTGACAAGAACCTCCACTTCATGACACCTCAAATATCCCAGGAAAGAGAAAAATGGATAAAGAAGTGGTGGTCCTTATGTACAATGGAATATCACTCAGCCATGAAATCAATGTCATAAGGCTAGTAGCAGCATGATGAGTGGCTTTAGCTACGACGATTCTAAGTGAAATAAGTCACACAGAAAAAGACACTTATCATAAGCTATCACTTATAGAGGGAATGTAAAAACCGCTACACTTGAACTGAATTACAAAACAGAACAGAGTCACAAGTTTACAAAACACACTATGGCTGCTTAACGGGAAAGGTGGGGTGGGGTGATGCATAAAACAAGGGTTTCAAATGAGCTCAGATACCGTTCCATAAACCCAATATGTAATAGAAAGACCTACTCCTTGCTCAGTGAACTGGACTCCACACCCCCTATTCACCGCACAAGAATATATCTGACTAGTAAGAATCTTAAAACCTATGTATTGATATCTCTCTGGAAGTGAGTCAAGTGGGTGTAAAGCGGCAGAAACACAGCCGTGAAAAGCAGCTAAACCCCATTATAAAAATAAATTACTTTTAAAAACCCGTGAAACACAGACAGTGAAAGAGAGAGAAATTCTTACAAAATTCGTTCAGGGGCTGTGATGCAACCTGGATTGACCATATCTAGACCCACAGCTGGATGAGACATAAGGGTGGACACTCTCGGGGCTGAGAGGTTTGGTGAGGTTGGGGGAGCAAACGCAGAGCCTTTAAAGTAATACTGCCTGTTACCCATCCCATGGGTCCCAAATCTCCAGGTTCAAGGGCATCTTCCTACCTCGAAAACATGCATGAGAAACCCAGAAGGTGGTACACCGTGTGATCGGGAAAGGTTTCTAAAACGCACCTCATTTCTCATCTCCTTGTGCTCGGGTTCGCCATTCCAGCCGCTTTACTAGCAATCTCCCTCCTTGGAGAATCAGCACCTGTAACCTCCCGTTCCGTACAGCTTGCAATTTGTCCTGAGGATGAACGGGAAGAGGGGGAGCCAATGAGAGACTAGCTCTAGGTGTTGGGACAGGCACAGGTCACTCTATTTTCCCATCAGGAAGAAGAATTAACCACAGGCTCAGCCTGCCGCCCGGAAGCAGAATAGGGCCTGAGGCAATCCTGCGCTTTTGCGGCCAGCTCCCAAAAAAGCGAGTTGAAAAATGGAGCTCAGGGGCACTGCAATTCACAAACCTGCAGAGTTATAAATGATAACTCTCGTCCACAAATATATTGAGGGAAGGCAACGAAGAGGATCTGAAAGCAAGGCAGAATTGCAGGAAACAGATTTCAGGAGGTCGATTCCAATCGCCTTTAAAGCACATGAAAAGCGGCAAAACGTCGACAATGATGCCCTTGGCCAAAAAGGGCGTATGCGTTTTTTCCTGAATATATTCAGGAAAAAACGCATACGCCCTTTTTGGCCAACCAAGCAACCTGGAAAGGCAAATCAGCGCTACAAAGAAGTCTCGCTTCCCATCGGTCAAAAGGGCCATGCGGAAAAAAGTGTCAAAACCAGAAATGCAGGACAGGCCATGGAGAAATGGGAGCCTTGCTACGCTGATGGGCGGGATGTAAATTGCCAACAGCCACTCTGGAGAAGGGTACGGTGTGTCCTGAAACATCGAAAAAACACAGCTTAGAGCGCATAGGGCACTTCCACTCATGGGCGTATAAATTGGGAAAACTAAAAATCAGCAAGACACAGGCACCCCAAAGTTTAGGGCTGCTCTGTTGACAAGAACCTCCACTTCATGACACCTCAAATATCCCAGGAAAGAGAAAAATGGATAAAGAAGTGGTGGTCCTTATGTACAATGGAATATCACTCAGCCATGAAATCAATGTCATAAGGCTAGTAGCAGCATGATGAGTGGCTTTAGCTACGACGATTCTAAGTGAAATAAGTCACACAGAAAAAGACACTTATCATAAGCTATCACTTATAGAGGGAATGTAAAAACCGCTACACTTGAACTGAATTACAAAACAGAACAGAGTCACAAGTTTACAAAACACACTATGGCTGCTTAACGGGAAAGGTGGGGTGGGGTGATGCATAAAACAAGGGTTTCAAATGAGCTCAGATACCGTTCCATAAACCCAATATGTAATAGAAAGACCTACTCCTTGCTCAGTGAACTGGACTCCACACCCCCTATTCACCGCACAAGAATATATCTGACTAGTAAGAATCTTAAAACCTATGTATTGATATCTCTCTGGAAGTGAGTCAAGTGGCTGTAAAGCGGCAGAAACACAGCCGTGAAAAGCAGCTAAACCCCATTATAAAAATAAATTACTTTTAAAAACCCGTGAAACACAGACAGTGAAAGAGAGAGAAATTCTTACAAAATTCGTTCAGGGGCTGTGATGCAACCTGGATTGACCATATCTAGACCCACAGCTGGATGAGACATAAGGGTGGACACTCTCGGGGCTGAGAGGTTTGGTGAGGTTGGGGGAGCAAACGCAGAGCCTTTAAAGTAATACTGCCTGTTACCCATCCCATGGGTCCCAAATCTCCAGGTTCAAGGGCATCTTCCTACCTCGAAAACATGCATGAGAAACCCAGAAGGTGGTACACCGTGTGATCGGGAAAGGTTTCTAAAACGCACCTCATTTCTCATCTCCTTGTGCTCGGGTTCGCCATTCCAGCCGCTTTACTAGCAATCTCCCTCCTTGGAGAATCAGCACCTGTAACCTCCCGTTCCGTACAGCTTGCAATTTGTCCTGAGGATGAACGGGAAGAGGGGGAGCCAATGAGAGACTAGCTCTAGGTGTTGGGACAGGCACAGGTCACTCTATTTTCCCATCAGGAAGAAGAATTAACCACAGGCTCAGCCTGCCGCCCGGAAGCAGAATAGGGCCTGAGGCAATCCTGCGCTTTTGCGGCCAGCTCCCAAAAAAGCGAGTTGAAAAATGGAGCTCAGGGGCACTGCAATTCACAAACCTGCAGAGTTATAAATGATAACTCTCGTCCACAAATATATTGAGGGAAGGCAACGAAGAGGATCTGAAAGCAAGGCAGAATTGCAGGAAACAGATTTCAGGAGGTCGATTCCAATCGCCTTTAAAGCACATGAAAAGCGGCAAAACGTCGACAATGATGCCCTTGGCCAAAAAGGGCGTATGCGTTTTTTCCTGAATATATTCAGGAAAAAACGCATACGCCCTTTTTGGCCAACCAAGCAACCTGGAAAGGCAAATCAGCGCTACAAAGAAGTCTCGCTTCCCATCGGTCAAAAGGGCCATGCGGAAAAAACTGTCAAAACCAGAAATGCAGGACAGGCCATGGAGAAATGGGAGCCTTGCTACGCTGATGGGCGGGATGTAAATTGCCAACAGCCACTCTGGAGAAGGGTACGGTGTGTCCTGAAACATCGAAAAAACACAGCTTAGAGCGCATAGGGCACTTCCACTCATGGGCGTATAAATTGGGAAAACTAAAAATCAGCAAGACACAGGCACCCCAAAGTTTAGGGCTGCTCTGTTGACAAGAACCTCCACTTCATGACACCTCAAATATCCCAGGAAAGAGAAAAATGGATAAAGAAGTGGTGGTCCTTATGTACAATGGAATATCACTCAGCCATGAAATCAATGTCATAAGGCTAGTAGCAGCATGATGAGTGGCTTTAGCTACGACGATTCTAAGTGAAATAAGTCACACAGAAAAAGACACTTATCATAAGCTATCACTTATAGAGGGAATGTAAAAACCGCTACACTTGAACTGAATTACAAAACAGAACAGAGTCACAAGTTTACAAAACACACTATGGCTGCTTAACGGGAAAGGTGGGGTGGGGTGATGCATAAAACAAGGGTTTCAAATGAGCTCAGATACCGTTCCATAAACCCAATATGTAATAGAAAGACCTACTCCTTGCTCAGTGAACTGGACTCCACACCCCCTATTCACCGCACAAGAATATATCTGACTAGTAAGAATCTTAAAACCTATGTATTGATATCTCTCTGGAAGTGAGTCAAGTGGCTGTAAAGCGGCAGAAACACAGCCGTGAAAAGCAGCTAAACCCCATTATAAAAATAAATTACTTTTAAAAACCCGTGAAACACAGACAGTGAAAGAGAGAGAAATTCTTACAAAATTCGTTCAGGGGCTGTGATGCAACCTGGATTGACCATATCTAGACCCACAGCTGGATGAGACATAAGGGTGGACACTCTCGGGGCTGAGAGGTTTGGTGAGGTTGGGGGAGCAAACGCAGAGCCTTTAAAGTAATACTGCCTGTTACCCATCCCATGGGTCCCAAATCTCCAGGTTCAAGGGCATCTTCCTACCTCGAAAACATGCATGAGAAACCCAGAAGGTGGTACACCGTGTGATCGGGAAAGGTTTCTAAAACGCACCTCATTTCTCATCTCCTTGTGCTCGGGTTCGCCATTCCAGCCGCTTTACTAGCAATCTCCCTCCTTGGAGAATCAGCACCTGTAACCTCCCGTTCCGTACAGCTTGCAATTTGTCCTGAGGATGAACGGGAAGAGGGGGAGCCAATGAGAGACTAGCTCTAGGTGTTGGGACAGGCACAGGTCACTCTATTTTCCCATCAGGAAGAAGAATTAACCACAGGCTCAGCCTGCCGCCCGGAAGCAGAATAGGGCCTGAGGCAATCCTGCGCTTTTGCGGCCAGCTCCCAAAAAAGCGAGTTGAAAAATGGAGCTCAGGGGCACTGCAATTCACAAACCTGCAGAGTTATAAATGATAACTCTCGTCCACAAATATATTGAGGGAAGGCAACGAAGAGGATCTGAAAGCAAGGCAGAATTGCAGGAAACAGATTTCAGGAGGTCGATTCCAATCGCCTTTAAAGCACATGAAAAGCGGCAAAACGTCGACAATGATGCCCTTGGCCAAAAAGGGCGTATGCGTTTTTTCCTGAATATATTCAGGAAAAAACGCATACGCCCTTTTTGGCCAACCAAGCAACCTGGAAAGGCAAATCAGCGCTACAAAGAAGTCTCGCTTCCCATCGGTCAAAAGGGCCATGCGGAAAAAAGTGTCAAAACCAGAAATGCAGGACAGGCCATGGAGAAATGGGAGCCTTGCTACGCTGATGGGCGGGATGTAAATTGCCAACAGCCACTCTGGAGAAGTGTACGGTGTGTCCTGAAACATCGAAAAAACACAGCTTAGAGCGCATAGGGCACTTCCACTCATGGGCGTATAAATTGGGAAAACTAAAAATCAGCAAGACACAGGCACCCCAAAGTTTAGGGCTGCTCTGTTGACAAGAACCTCCACTTCATGACACCTCAAATATCCCAGGAAAGAGAAAAATGGATAAAGAAGTGGTGGTCCTTATGTACAATGGAATATCACTCAGCCATGAAATCAATGTCATAAGGCTAGTAGCAGCATGATGAGTGGCTTTAGCTACGACGATTCTAAGTGAAATAAGTCACACAGAAAAAGACACTTATCATAAGCTATCACTTATAGAGGGAATGTAAAAACCGCTACACTTGAACTGAATTACAAAACAGAACAGAGTCACAAGTTTACAAAACACACTATGGCTGCTTAACGGGAAAGGTGGGGTGGGGTGATGCATAAAACAAGGGTTTCAAATGAGCTCAGATACCGTTCCATAAACCCAATATGTAATAGAAAGACCTACTCCTTGCTCAGTGAACTGGACTCCACACCCCCTATTCACCGCACAAGAATATATCTGACTAGTAAGAATCTTAAAACCTATGTATTGATATCTCTCTGGAAGTGAGTCAAGTGGCTGTAAAGCGGCAGAAACACAGCCGTGAAAAGCAGCTAAACCCCATTATAAAAATAAATTACTTTTAAAAACCCGTGAAACACAGACAGTGAAAGAGAGAGAAATTCTTACAAAATTCGTTCAGGGGCTGTGATGCAACCTGGATTGACCATATCTAGACCCACAGCTGGATGAGACATAAGGGTGGACACTCTCGGGGCTGAGAGGTTTGGTGAGGTTGGGGGAGCAAACGCAGAGCCTTTAAAGTAATACTGCCTGTTACCCATCCCATGGGTCCCAAATCTCCAGGTTCAAGGGCATCTTCCTACCTCGAAAACATGCATGAGAAACCCAGAAGGTGGTACACCGTGTGATCGGGAAAGGTTTCTAAAACGCACCTCATTTCTCATCTCCTTGTGCTCGGGTTCGCCATTCCAGCCGCTTTACTAGCAATCTCCCTCCTTGGAGAATCAGCACCTGTAACCTCCCGTTCCGTACAGCTTGCAATTTGTCCTGAGGATGAACGGGAAGAGGGGGAGCCAATGAGAGACTAGCTCTAGGTGTTGGGACAGGCACAGGTCACTCTATTTTCCCATCAGGAAGAAGAATTAACCACAGGCTCAGCCTGCCGCCCGGAAGCAGAATAGGGCCTGAGGCAATCCTGCGCTTTTGCGGCCAGCTCCCAAAAAAGCGAGTTGAAAAATGGAGCTCAGGGGCACTGCAATTCACAAACCTGCAGAGTTATAAATGATAACTCTCGTCCACAAATATATTGAGGGAAGGCAACGAAGAGGATCTGAAAGCAAGGCAGAATTGCAGGAAACAGATTTCAGGAGGTCGATTCCAATCGCCTTTAAAGCACATGAAAAGCGGCAAAACGTCGACAATGATGCCCTTGGCCAAAAAGGGCGTATGCGTTTTTTCCTGAATATATTCAGGAAAAAACGCATACGCCCTTTTTGGCCAACCAAGCAACCTGGAAAGGCAAATCAGCGCTACAAAGAAGTCTCGCTTCCCATCGGTCAAAAGGGCCATGCGGAAAAAAGTGTCAAAACCAGAAATGCAGGACAGGCCATGGAGAAATGGGAGCCTTGCTACGCTGATGGGCGGGATGTAAATTGCCAACAGCCACTCTGGAGAAGTGTACGGTGTGTCCTGAAACATCGAAAAAACACAGCTTAGAGCGCATAGGGCACTTCCACTCATGGGCGTATAAATTGGGAAAACTAAAAATCAGCAAGACACAGGCACCCCAAAGTTTAGGGCTGCTCTGTTGACAAGAACCTCCACTTCATGACACCTCAAATATCCCAGGAAAGAGAAAAATGGATAAAGAAGTGGTGGTCCTTATGTACAATGGAATATCACTCAGCCATGAAATCAATGTCATAAGGCTAGTAGCAGCATGATGAGTGGCTTTAGCTACGACGATTCTAAGTGAAATAAGTCACACAGAAAAAGACACTTATCATAAGCTATCACTTATAGAGGGAATGTAAAAACCGCTACACTTGAACTGAATTACAAAACAGAACAGAGTCACAAGTTTACAAAACACACTATGGCTGCTTAACGGGAAAGGTGGGGTGGGGTGATGCATAAAACAAGGGTTTCAAATGAGCTCAGATACCGTTCCATAAACCCAATATGTAATAGAAAGACCTACTCCTTGCTCAGTGAACTGGACTCCACACCCCCTATTCACCGCACAAGAATATATCTGACTAGTAAGAATCTTAAAACCTATGTATTGATATCTCTCTGGAAGTGAGTCAAGTGGCTGTAAAGCGGCAGAAACACAGCCGTGAAAAGCAGCTAAACCCCATTATAAAAATAAATTACTTTTAAAAACCCGTGAAACACAGACAGTGAAAGAGAGAGAAATTCTTACAAAATTCGTTCAGGGGCTGTGATGCAACCTGGATTGACCATATCTAGACCCACAGCTGGATGAGACATAAGGGTGGACACTCTCGGGGCTGAGAGGTTTGGTGAGGTTGGGGGAGCAAACGCAGAGCCTTTAAAGTAATACTGCCTGTTACCCATCCCATGGGTCCCAAATCTCCAGGTTCAAGGGCATCTTCCTACCTCGAAAACATGCATGAGAAACCCAGAAGGTGGTACACCGTGTGATCGGGAAAGGTTTCTAAAACGCACCTCATTTCTCATCTCCTTGTGCTCGGGTTCGCCATTCCAGCCGCTTTACTAGCAATCTCCCTCCTTGGAGAATCAGCACCTGTAACCTCCCGTTCCGTACAGCTTGCAATTTGTCCTGAGGATGAACGGGAAGAGGGGGAGCCAATGAGAGACTAGCTCTAGGTGTTGGGACAGGCACAGGTCACTCTATTTTCCCATCAGGAAGAAGAATTAACCACAGGCTCAGCCTGCCGCCCGGAAGCAGAATAGGGCCTGAGGCAATCCTGCGCTTTTGCGGCCAGCTCCCAAAAAAGCGAGTTGAAAAATGGAGCTCAGGGGCACTGCAATTCACAAACCTGCAGAGTTATAAATGATAACTCTCGTCCACAAATATATTGAGGGAAGGCAACGAAGAGGATCTGAAAGCAAGGCAGAATTGCAGGAAACAGATTTCAGGAGGTCGATTCCAATCGCCTTTAAAGCACATGAAAAGCGGCAAAACGTCGACAATGATGCCCTTGGCCAAAAAGGGCGTATGCGTTTTTTCCTGAATATATTCAGGAAAAAACGCATACGCCCTTTTTGGCCAACCAAGCAACCTGGAAAGGCAAATCAGCGCTACAAAGAAGTCTCGCTTCCCATCGGTCAAAAGGGCCATGCGGAAAAAAGTGTCAAAACCAGAAATGCAGGACAGGCCATGGAGAAATGGGAGCCTTGCTACGCTGATGGGCGGGATGTAAATTGCCAACAGCCACTCTGGAGAAGTGTACGGTGTGTCCTGAAACATCGAAAAAACACAGCTTAGAGCGCATAGGGCACTTCCACTCATGGGCGTATAAATTGGGAAAACTAAAAATCAGCAAGACACAGGCACCCCAAAGTTTAGGGCTGCTCTGTTGACAAGAACCTCCACTTCATGACACCTCAAATATCCCAGGAAAGAGAAAAATGGATAAAGAAGTGGTGGTCCTTATGTACAATGGAATATCACTCAGCCATGAAATCAATGTCATAAGGCTAGTAGCAGCATGATGAGTGGCTTTAGCTACGACGATTCTAAGTGAAATAAGTCACACAGAAAAAGACACTTATCATAAGCTATCACTTATAGAGGGAATGTAAAAACCGCTACACTTGAACTGAATTACAAAACAGAACAGAGTCACAAGTTTACAAAACACACTATGGCTGCTTAACGGGAAAGGTGGGGTGGGGTGATGCATAAAACAAGGGTTTCAAATGAGCTCAGATACCGTTCCATAAACCCAATATGTAATAGAAAGACCTACTCCTTGCTCAGTGAACTGGACTCCACACCCCCTATTCACCGCACAAGAATATATCTGACTAGTAAGAATCTTAAAACCTATGTATTGATATCTCTCTGGAAGTGAGTCAAGTGGCTGTAAAGCGGCAGAAACACAGCCGTGAAAAGCAGCTAAACCCCATTATAAAAATAAATTACTTTTAAAAACCCGTGAAACACAGACAGTGAAAGAGAGAGAAATTCTTACAAAATTCGTTCAGGGGCTGTGATGCAACCTGGATTGACCATATCTAGACCCACAGCTGGATGAGACATAAGGGTGGACACTCTCGGGGCTGAGAGGTTTGGTGAGGTTGGGGGAGCAAACGCAGAGCCTTTAAAGTAATACTGCCTGTTACCCATCCCATGGGTCCCAAATCTCCAGGTTCAAGGGCATCTTCCTACCTCGAAAACATGCATGAGAAACCCAGAAGGTGGTACACCGTGTGATCGGGAAAGGTTTCTAAAACGCACCTCATTTCTCATCTCCTTGTGCTCGGGTTCGCCATTCCAGCCGCTTTACTAGCAATCTCCCTCCTTGGAGAATCAGCACCTGTAACCTCCCGTTCCGTACAGCTTGCAATTTGTCCTGAGGATGAACGGGAAGAGGGGGAGCCAATGAGAGACTAGCTCTAGGTGTTGGGACAGGCACAGGTCACTCTATTTTCCCATCAGGAAGAAGAATTAACCACAGGCTCAGCCTGCCGCCCGGAAGCAGAATAGGGCCTGAGGCAATCCTGCGCTTTTGCGGCCAGCTCCCAAAAAAGCGAGTTGAAAAATGGAGCTCAGGGGCACTGCAATTCACAAACCTGCAGAGTTATAAATGATAACTCTCGTCCACAAATATATTGAGGGAAGGCAACGAAGAGGATCTGAAAGCAAGGCAGAATTGCAGGAAACAGATTTCAGGAGGTCGATTCCAATCGCCTTTAAAGCACATGAAAAGCGGCAAAACGTCGACAATGATGCCCTTGGCCAAAAAGGGCGTATGCGTTTTTTCCTGAATATATTCAGGAAAAAACGCATACGCCCTTTTTGGCCAACCAAGCAACCTGGAAAGGCAAATCAGCGCTACAAAGAAGTCTCGCTTCCCATCGGTCAAAAGGGCCATGCGGAAAAAAGTGTCAAAACCAGAAATGCAGGACAGGCCATGGAGAAATGGGAGCCTTGCTACGCTGATGGGCGGGATGTAAATTGCCAACAGCCACTCTGGAGAAGTGTACGGTGTGTCCTGAAACATCGAAAAAACACAGCTTAGAGCGCATAGGGCACTTCCACTCATGGGCGTATAAATTGGGAAAACTAAAAATCAGCAAGACACAGGCACCCCAAAGTTTAGGGCTGCTCTGTTGACAAGAACCTCCACTTCATGACACCTCAAATATCCCAGGAAAGAGAAAAATGGATAAAGAAGTGGTGGTCCTTATGTACAATGGAATATCACTCAGCCATGAAATCAATGTCATAAGGCTAGTAGCAGCATGATGAGTGGCTTTAGCTACGACGATTCTAAGTGAAATAAGTCACACAGAAAAAGACACTTATCATAAGCTATCACTTATAGAGGGAATGTAAAAACCGCTACACTTGAACTGAATTACAAAACAGAACAGAGTCACAAGTTTACAAAACACACTATGGCTGCTTAACGGGAAAGGTGGGGTGGGGTGATGCATAAAACAAGGGTTTCAAATGAGCTCAGATACCGTTCCATAAACCCAATATGTAATAGAAAGACCTACTCCTTGCTCAGTGAACTGGACTCCACACCCCCTATTCACCGCACAAGAATATATCTGACTAGTAAGAATCTTAAAACCTATGTATTGATATCTCTCTGGAAGTGAGTCAAGTGGCTGTAAAGCGGCAGAAACACAGCCGTGAAAAGCAGCTAAACCCCATTATAAAAATAAATTACTTTTAAAAACCCGTGAAACACAGACAGTGAAAGAGAGAGAAATTCTTACAAAATTCGTTCAGGGGCTGTGATGCAACCTGGATTGACCATATCTAGACCCACAGCTGGATGAGACATAAGGGTGGACACTCTCGGGGCTGAGAGGTTTGGTGAGGTTGGGGGAGCAAACGCAGAGCCTTTAAAGTAATACTGCCTGTTACCCATCCCATGGGTCCCAAATCTCCAGGTTCAAGGGCATCTTCCTACCTCGAAAACATGCATGAGAAACCCAGAAGGTGGTACACCGTGTGATCGGGAAAGGTTTCTAAAACGCACCTCATTTCTCATCTCCTTGTGCTCGGGTTCGCCATTCCAGCCGCTTTACTAGCAATCTCCCTCCTTGGAGAATCAGCACCTGTAACCTCCCGTTCCGTACAGCTTGCAATTTGTCCTGAGGATGAACGGGAAGAGGGGGAGCCAATGAGAGACTAGCTCTAGGTGTTGGGACAGGCACAGGTCACTCTATTTTCCCATCAGGAAGAAGAATTAACCACAGGCTCAGCCTGCCGCCCGGAAGCAGAATAGGGCCTGAGGCAATCCTGCGCTTTTGCGGCCAGCTCCCAAAAAAGCGAGTTGAAAAATGGAGCTCAGGGGCACTGCAATTCACAAACCTGCAGAGTTATAAATGATAACTCTCGTCCACAAATATATTGAGGGAAGGCAACGAAGAGGATCTGAAAGCAAGGCAGAATTGCAGGAAACAGATTTCAGGAGGTCGATTCCAATCGCCTTTAAAGCACATGAAAAGCGGCAAAACGTCGACAATGATGCCCTTGGCCAAAAAGGGCGTATGCGTTTTTTCCTGAATATATTCAGGAAAAAACGCATACGCCCTTTTTGGCCAACCAAGCAACCTGGAAAGGCAAATCAGCGCTACAAAGAAGTCTCGCTTCCCATCGGTCAAAAGGGCCATGCGGAAAAAAGTGTCAAAACCAGAAATGCAGGACAGGCCATGGAGAAATGGGAGCCTTGCTACGCTGATGGGCGGGATGTAAATTGCCAACAGCCACTCTGGAGAAGTGTACGGTGTGTCCTGAAACATCGAAAAAACACAGCTTAGAGCGCATAGGGCACTTCCACTCATGGGCGTATAAATTGGGAAAACTAAAAATCAGCAAGACACAGGCACCCCAAAGTTTAGGGCTGCTCTGTTGACAAGAACCTCCACTTCATGACACCTCAAATATCCCAGGAAAGAGAAAAATGGATAAAGAAGTGGTGGTCCTTATGTACAATGGAATATCACTCAGCCATGAAATCAATGTCATAAGGCTAGTAGCAGCATGATGAGTGGCTTTAGCTACGACGATTCTAAGTGAAATAAGTCACACAGAAAAAGACACTTATCATAAGCTATCACTTATAGAGGGAATGTAAAAACCGCTACACTTGAACTGAATTACAAAACAGAACAGAGTCACAAGTTTACAAAACACACTATGGCTGCTTAACGGGAAAGGTGGGGTGGGGTGATGCATAAAACAAGGGTTTCAAATGAGCTCAGATACCGTTCCATAAACCCAATATGTAATAGAAAGACCTACTCCTTGCTCAGTGAACTGGACTCCACACCCCCTATTCACCGCACAAGAATATATCTGACTAGTAAGAATCTTAAAACCTATGTATTGATATCTCTCTGGAAGTGAGTCAAGTGGCTGTAAAGCGGCAGAAACACAGCCGTGAAAAGCAGCTAAACCCCATTATAAAAATAAATTACTTTTAAAAACCCGTGAAACACAGACAGTGAAAGAGAGAGAAATTCTTACAAAATTCGTTCAGGGGCTGTGATGCAACCTGGATTGACCATATCTAGACCCACAGCTGGATGAGACATAAGGGTGGACACTCTCGGGGCTGAGAGGTTTGGTGAGGTTGGGGGAGCAAACGCAGAGCCTTTAAAGTAATACTGCCTGTTACCCATCCCATGGGTCCCAAATCTCCAGGTTCAAGGGCATCTTCCTACCTCGAAAACATGCATGAGAAACCCAGAAGGTGGTACACCGTGTGATCGGGAAAGGTTTCTAAAACGCACCTCATTTCTCATCTCCTTGTGCTCGGGTTCGCCATTCCAGCCGCTTTACTAGCAATCTCCCTCCTTGGAGAATCAGCACCTGTAACCTCCCGTTCCGTACAGCTTGCAATTTGTCCTGAGGATGAACGGGAAGAGGGGGAGCCAATGAGAGACTAGCTCTAGGTGTTGGGACAGGCACAGGTCACTCTATTTTCCCATCAGGAAGAAGAATTAACCACAGGCTCAGCCTGCCGCCCGGAAGCAGAATAGGGCCTGAGGCAATCCTGCGCTTTTGCGGCCAGCTCCCAAAAAAGCGAGTTGAAAAATGGAGCTCAGGGGCACTGCAATTCACAAACCTGCAGAGTTATAAATGATAACTCTCGTCCACAAATATATTGAGGGAAGGCAACGAAGAGGATCTGAAAGCAAGGCAGAATTGCAGGAAACAGATTTCAGGAGGTCGATTCCAATCGCCTTTAAAGCACATGAAAAGCGGCAAAACGTCGACAATGATGCCCTTGGCCAAAAAGGGCGTATGCGTTTTTTCCTGAATATATTCAGGAAAAAACGCATACGCCCTTTTTGGCCAACCAAGCAACCTGGAAAGGCAAATCAGCGCTACAAAGAAGTCTCGCTTCCCATCGGTCAAAAGGGCCATGCGGAAAAAAGTGTCAAAACCAGAAATGCAGGACAGGCCATGGAGAAATGGGAGCCTTGCTACGCTGATGGGCGGGATGTAAATTGCCAACAGCCACTCTGGAGAAGTGTACGGTGTGTCCTGAAACATCGAAAAAACACAGCTTAGAGCGCATAGGGCACTTCCACTCATGGGCGTATAAATTGGGAAAACTAAAAATCAGCAAGACACAGGCACCCCAAAGTTTAGGGCTGCTCTGTTGACAAGAACCTCCACTTCATGACACCTCAAATATCCCAGGAAAGAGAAAAATGGATAAAGAAGTGGTGGTCCTTATGTACAATGGAATATCACTCAGCCATGAAATCAATGTCATAAGGCTAGTAGCAGCATGATGAGTGGCTTTAGCTACGACGATTCTAAGTGAAATAAGTCACACAGAAAAAGACACTTATCATAAGCTATCACTTATAGAGGGAATGTAAAAACCGCTACACTTGAACTGAATTACAAAACAGAACAGAGTCACAAGTTTACAAAACACACTATGGCTGCTTAACGGGAAAGGTGGGGTGGGGTGATGCATAAAACAAGGGTTTCAAATGAGCTCAGATACCGTTCCATAAACCCAATATGTAATAGAAAGACCTACTCCTTGCTCAGTGAACTGGACTCCACACCCCCTATTCACCGCACAAGAATATATCTGACTAGTAAGAATCTTAAAACCTATGTATTGATATCTCTCTGGAAGTGAGTCAAGTGGCTGTAAAGCGGCAGAAACACAGCCGTGAAAAGCAGCTAAACCCCATTATAAAAATAAATTACTTTTAAAAACCCGTGAAACACAGACAGTGAAAGAGAGAGAAATTCTTACAAAATTCGTTCAGGGGCTGTGATGCAACCTGGATTGACCATATCTAGACCCACAGCTGGATGAGACATAAGGGTGGACACTCTCGGGGCTGAGAGGTTTGGTGAGGTTGGGGGAGCAAACGCAGAGCCTTTAAAGTAATACTGCCTGTTACCCATCCCATGGGTCCCAAATCTCCAGGTTCAAGGGCATCTTCCTACCTCGAAAACATGCATGAGAAACCCAGAAGGTGGTACACCGTGTGATCGGGAAAGGTTTCTAAAACGCACCTCATTTCTCATCTCCTTGTGCTCGGGTTCGCCATTCCAGCCGCTTTACTAGCAATCTCCCTCCTTGGAGAATCAGCACCTGTAACCTCCCGTTCCGTACAGCTTGCAATTTGTCCTGAGGATGAACGGGAAGAGGGGGAGCCAATGAGAGACTAGCTCTAGGTGTTGGGACAGGCACAGGTCACTCTATTTTCCCATCAGGAAGAAGAATTAACCACAGGCTCAGCCTGCCGCCCGGAAGCAGAATAGGGCCTGAGGCAATCCTGCGCTTTTGCGGCCAGCTCCCAAAAAAGCGAGTTGAAAAATGGAGCTCAGGGGCACTGCAATTCACAAACCTGCAGAGTTATAAATGATAACTCTCGTCCACAAATATATTGAGGGAAGGCAACGAAGAGGATCTGAAAGCAAGGCAGAATTGCAGGAAACAGATTTCAGGAGGTCGATTCGAATCGCCTTTAAAGCACATGAAAAGCGGCAAAACGTCGACAATGATGCCCTTGGCCAAAAAGGGCGTATGCGTTTTTTCCTGAATATATTCAGGAAAAAACGCATACGCCCTTTTTGGCCAACCAAGCAACCTGGAAAGGCAAATCAGCGCTACAAAGAAGTCTCGCTTCCCATCGGTCAAAAGGGCCATGCGGAAAAAAGTGTCAAAACCAGAAATGCAGGACAGGCCATGGAGAAATGGGAGCCTTGCTACGCTGATGGGCGGGATGTAAATTGCCAACAGCCACTCTGGAGAAGTGTACGGTGTGTCCTGAAACATCGAAAAAACACAGCTTAGAGCGCATAGGGCACTTCCACTCATGGGCGTATAAATTGGGAAAACTAAAAATCAGCAAGACACAGGCACCCCAAAGTTTAGGGCTGCTCTTTTGACAAGAACCTCCACTTCATGACACCTCAAATATCCCAGGAAAGAGAAAAATGGATAAAGAAGTGGTGGTCCTTATGTACAATGGAATATCACTCAGCCATGAAATCAATGTCATAAGGCTAGTAGCAGCATGATGAGTGGCTTTAGCTACGACGATTCTAAGTGAAATAAGTCACACAGAAAAAGACACTTATCATAAGCTATCACTTATAGAGGGAATGTAAAAACCGCTACACTTGAACTGAATTACAAAACAGAACAGAGTCACAAGTTTACAAAACACACTATGGCTGCTTAACGGGAAAGGTGGGGTGGGGTGATGCATAAAACAAGGGTTTCAAATGAGCTCAGATACCGTTCCATAAACCCAATATGTAATAGAAAGACCTACTCCTTGCTCAGTGAACTGGACTCCACACCCCCTATTCACCGCACAAGAATATATCTGACTAGTAAGAATCTTAAAACCTATGTATTGATATCTCTCTGGAAGTGAGTCAAGTGGCTGTAAAGCGGCAGAAACACAGCCGTGAAAAGCAGCTAAACCCCATTATAAAAATAAATTACTTTTAAAAACCCGTGAACACAGACAGTGAAAGAGAGAGAA
Source organism: Balaenoptera borealis (assembly GCF_965194805.1). Taxonomy (NCBI): domain Eukaryota; kingdom Metazoa; phylum Chordata; class Mammalia; order Artiodactyla; family Balaenopteridae; genus Balaenoptera; species Balaenoptera borealis. The sequence goes on from NW_028123155.1 coordinate 232,015, forward strand.
AATTCTTACAAAATTCGTTCAGGGGCTGTGATGCAACCTGGATTGACCATATCTAGACCCACAGCTGGATGAGACATAAGGGTGGACACTCTCGGGGCTGAGAGGTTTGGTGAGGTTGGGGGAGCAAACGCAGAGCCTTTAAAGTAATACTGCCTGTTACCCATCCCATGGGTCCCAAATCTCCAGGTTCAAGGGCATCTTCCTACCTCGAAAACATGCATGAGAAACCCAGAAGGTGGTACACCGTGTGATCGGGAAAGGTTTCTAAAACGCACCTCATTTCTCATCTCCTTGTGCTCGGGTTCGCCATTCCAGCCGCTTTACTAGCAATCTCCCTCCTTGGAGAATCAGCACCTGTAACCTCCCGTTCCGTACAGCTTGCAATTTGTCCTGAGGATGAACGGGAAGAGGGGGAGCCAATGAGAGACTAGCTCTAGGTGTTGGGACAGGCACAGGTCACTCTATTTTCGCATCAGGAAGAAGAATTAACCACAGGCTCAGCCTGCCGCCCGGAAGCAGAATAGGGCCTGAGGCAATCCTGCGCTTTTGCGGCCAGCTCCCAAAAAAGCGAGTTGAAAAATGGAGCTCAGGGGCACTGCAATTCACAAACCTGCAGAGTTATAAATGATAACTCTCGTCCACAAATATATTGAGGGAAGGCAACGAAGAGGATCTGAAAGCAAGCAGAATTGCAGGAAACAGATTTCAGGAGGTCGATTCCAATCGCCTTTAAAGCACATGAAAAGCGGCAAAACGTCGACAATGATGCCCTTGGCCAAAAAGGGCGTATGCGTTTTTTCCTGAATATATTCAGGAAAAAACGCATACGCCCTTTTTGGCCAACCAAGCAACCTGGAAAGGCAAATCAGCGCTACAAAGAAGTCTCGCTTCCCATCGGTCAAAGGGCCATGCGGAAAAAAGTGTCAAAACCAGAAATGCAGGACAGGCCATGGAGAAATGGGAGCCTTGCTACGCTGATGGGCGGGATGTAAATTGCCAACAGCCACTCTGGAGAAGTGTACGGTGTGTCCTGAAACATCGAAAAAACACAGCTTAGAGCGCATAGGGCACTTCCACTCATGGGCGTATAAATTGGGAAAACTAAAAATCAGCAAGACACAGGCACCCCAAAGTTTAGGGCTGCTCTTTTGACAAGAACCTCCACTTCATGACACCTCAAATATCCCAGGAAAGAGAAAAATGGATAAAGAAGTGGTGGTCCTTATGTACATGGAATATCACTCAGCCATGAAATCAATGTCATAAGGCTAGTAGCAGCATGATGAGTGGCTTTAGCTACGACGATTCTAAGTGAAATAAGTCACACAGAAAAAGACACTTATCATAAGCTATCACTTATAGAGGGAATGTAAAAACCGCTACACTTGAACTGAATTACAAAACAGAACAGAGTCACAAGTTTACAAAACACACTATGGCTGCTTAACGGGAAAGGTGGGGTGGGGTGATGCATAAAACAAGGGTTTCAAATGAGCTCAGATACCGTTCCATAAACCCAATATGTAATAGAAAGACCTACTCCTTGCTCAGTGAACTGGACTCCACACCCCCTATTCACCGCACAAGAATATATCTGACTAGTAAGAATCTTAAAACCTATGTATTGATATCTCTCTGGAAGTGAGTCAAGTGGCTGTAAAGCGGCAGAAACACAGCCGTGAAAAGCAGCTAAACCCCATTATAAAAATAAATTACTTTTAAAAACCCCGTGAAACACAGACAGTGAAAGAGAGAGAAATTCTTACAAAATTCGTTCAGGGGCTGTGATGCAACCTGGATTGACCATATCTAGACCCACAGCTGGATGAGACATAAGGGTGGACACTCTCGGGCTGAGAGGTTTGGTGAGGTTGGGGGAGCAAACGCAGAGCCTTTAAAGTAATACTGCCTGTTACCCATCCCATGGGTCCCAAATCTCCAGGTTCAAGGGCATCTTCCTACCTCGAAAACATGCATGAGAAACCCAGAAGGTGGTACACCGTGTGATCGGGAAAGGTTTCTAAAACGCACCTCATTTCTCATCTCCTTGTGCTCGGGTTCGCCATTCCAGCCGCTTTACTAGCAATCTCCCTCCTTGGAGAATCAGCACCTGTAACCTCCCGTTCCGTACAGCTTGCAATTTGTCCTGAGGATGAACGGGAAGAGGGGGAGCCAATGAGAGACTAGCTCTAGGTGTTGGGACAGGCACAGGTCACTCTATTTTCCCATCAGGAAGAAGAATTAACCACAGGCTCAGCCTGCCGCCCGGAAGCAGAATAGGGCCTGAGGCAATCCTGCGCTTTTGCGGCCAGCTCCCAAAAAAGCGAGTTGAAAAATGAGCTCAGGGGCACTGCAATTCACAAACCTGCAGAGTTATAAATGATAACTCTCGTCCACAAATATATTGAGGGAAGGCAACGAAGAGGATCTGAAAGCAAGGCAGAATTGCAGGAAACAGATTTCAGGAGGTCGATTCCAATCGCCTTTAAAGCACATGAAAAGCGGCAAAACGTCGACAATGATGCCCTTGGCCAAAAGGGCGTATGCGTTTTTTCCTGAATATATTCAGGAAAAAACGCATACGCCCTTTTTGGCCAACCAAGCAACCTGGAAAGGCAAATCAGCGCTACAAAGAAGTCTCGCTTCCCATCGGTCAAAAGGGCCATGCGGAAAAAAGTGTCAAAACCAGAAATGCAGGACAGGCCATGGAGAAATGGGAGCCTTGCTACGCTGATGGGCGGGATGTAAATTGCCAACAGCCACTCTGGAGAAGTGTACGGTGTGTCCTGAAACATCGAAAAAACACAGCTTAGAGCGCATAGGGCACTTCCACTCATGGGCGTATAAATTGGGAAAACTAAAAATCAGCAAGACACAGGCACCCCAAAGTTTAGGGCTGCTCTTTTGACAAGAACCTCCACTTCATGACACCTCAAATATCCCAGGAAAGAGAAAAATGGATAAAGAAGTGGTGGTCCTTATGTACAATGGAATATCACTCAGCCATGAAATCAATGTCATAAGGCTAGTAGCAGCATGATGAGTGGCTTTAGCTACGACGATTCTAAGTGAAATAAGTCACACAGAAAAAGACACTTATCATAAGCTATCACTTATAGAGGGAATGTAAAAACCGCTACACTTGAACTGAATTACAAAACAGAACAGAGTCACACGTTTACAAAACACACTATGGCTGCTTAACGGGAAAGGTGGGGTGGGGTGATGCATAAAACAAGGGTTTCAAATGAGCTCAGATACCGTTCCATAAACCCAATATGTAATAGAAAGACCTACTCCTTGCTCAGTGAACTGGACTCCACACCCCCTATTCACCGCACAAGAATATATCTGACTAGTAAGAATCATAAAACCTATGTATTGATATCTCTCTGGAAGTGAGTCAAGTGGGTGTAAAGCGGCAGAAACACAGCCGTGAAAAGCAGCTAAACCCCATTATAAAAATAAATTACTTTTAAAAACCCGTGAAACACAGACAGTGAAAGAGAGAGAAATTCTTACAAAATTCGTTCAGGGGCTGTGATGCAACCTGGATTGACCATATCTAGACCCACAGCTGGATGAGACATAAGGGTGGACACTCTCGGGGCTGAGAGGTTTGGTGAGGTTGGGGGAGCAAACGCAGAGCCTTTAAAGTAATACTGCCTGTTACCCATCCCATGGGTCCCAAATCTCCAGGTTCAAGGGCATCTTCCTACCTCGAAAACATGCATGAGAAACCCAGAAGGTGGTACACCATGTGATCGGGAAAGGTTTCTAAAACGCACCTCATTTCTCATCTCCTTGTGCTCGGGTTCGCCATTCCAGCCGCTTTACTAGCAATCTCCCTCCTTGGAGAATCAGCACCTGTAACCTCCCGTTCCGTACAGCTTGCAATTTGTCCTGAGGATGAACGGGAAGAGGGGGAGCCAATGAGAGACTAGCTCTAGGTGTTGGGACAGGCACAGGTCACTCTATTTTCCCATCAGGAAGAAGAATTAACCACAGGCTCAGCCTGCCGCCCGGAAGCAGAATAGGGCCTGAGGCAATCCTGCGCTTTTGCGGCCAGCTCCCAAAAAAGCGAGTTGAAAAATGGAGCTCAGGGGCACTGCAATTCACAAACCTGCAGAGTTATAAATGATAACTCTCGTCCACAAATATATTGAGGGAAGGCAACGAAGAGGATCTGAAAGCAAGGCAGAATTGCAGGAAACAGATTTCAGGAGGTCGATTCCAATCGCCTTTAAAGCACATGAAAAGCGGCAAAACGTCGACAATGATGCCCTTGGCCAAAAAGGGCGTATGCGTTTTTTCCTGAATATATTCAGGAAAAAACGCATACGCCCTTTTTGGCCAACCAAGCAACCTGGAAAGGCAAATCAGCGCTACAAAGAAGTCTCGCTTCCCATCGGTCAAAAGGGCCATGCGGAAAAAAGTGTCAAAACCAGAAATGCAGGACAGGCCATGGAGAAATGGGAGCCTTGCTACGCTGATGGGCGGGATGTAAATTGCCAACAGCCACTCTGGAGAAGTGTACGGTGTGTCCTGAAACATCGAAAAAACACAGCTTAGAGCGCATAGGGCACTTCCACTCATGGGCGTATAAATTGGGAAAACTAAAAATCAGCAAGACACAGGCACCCCAAAGTTTAGGGCTGCTCTTTTGACAAGAACCTCCACTTCATGACACCTCAAATATCCCAGGAAAGAGAAAAATGGATAAAGAAGTGGTGGTCCTTATGTACAATGGAATATCACTCAGCCATGAAATCAATGTCATAAGGCTAGTAGCAGCATGATGAGTGGCTTTAGCTACGACGATTCTAAGTGAAATAAGTCACACAGAAAAAGACACTTATCATAAGCTATCACTTATAGAGGGAATGTAAAAACCGCTACACTTGAACTGAATTACAAAACAGAACAGAGTCCACACGTTTACAAAACACACTATGGCTGCTTAACGGGAAAGGTGGGGTGGGGTGATGCATAAAACAAGGGTTTCAAATGAGCTCAGATACCGTTCCATAAACCCAATATGTAATAGAAAGACCTACTCCTTGCTCAGTGAACTGGACTCCACACCCCCTATTCACCGCACAAGAATATATCTGACTAGTAAGAATCATAAAACCTATGTATTGATATCTCTCTGGAAGTGAGTCAAGTGGCTGTAAAGCGGCAGAAACACAGCCGTGAAAAGCAGCTAAACCCCATTATAAAAATAAATTACTTTTAAAAACCCGTGAAACACAGACAGTGAAAGAGAGAGAAATTCTTACAAAATTCGTTCAGGGGCTGTGATGCAACCTGGATTGACCATATCTAGACCCACAGCTGGATGAGACATAAGGGTGGACACTCTCGGGGCTGAGAGGTTTGGTGAGGTTGGGGGGAGCAAACGCAGAGCCTTTAAAGTAATACTGCCTGTTACCCATCCCATGGGTCCCAAATCTCCAGGTTCAAGGGCATCTTCCTACCTCGAAAACATGCATGAGAAACCCAGAAGGTGGTACACCGTGTGATCGGGAAAGGTTTCTAAAACGCACCTCATTTCTCATCTCCTTGTGCTCGGGTTCGCCATTCCAGCCGCTTTACTAGCAATCTCCCTCCTTGGAGAATCAGCACCTGTAACCTCCCGTTCCGTACAGCTTGCAATTTGTCCTGAGGATGAACGGGAAGAGGGGGAGCCAATGAGAGACTAGCTCTAGGTGTTGGGACAGGCACAGGTCACTCTATTTTCCCATCAGGAAGAAGAATTAACCACAGGCTCAGCCTGCCGCCCGGAAGCAGAATAGGGCCTGAGGCAATCCTGCGCTTTTGCGGCCAGCTCCCAAAAAAGCGAGTTGAAAAAATGGGAGCTCAGGGGCACTGCAATTCACAAACCTGCAGAGTTATAAATGATAACTCTCGTCCACAAATATATTGAGGGAAGGCAACGAAGAGGATCTGAAAGCAAGGCAGAATTGCAGGAAACAGATTTCAGGAGGTCGATTCCAATCGCCTTTAAAGCACATGAAAAGCGGCAAAACGTCGACAATGATGCCCTTGGCCAAAAAGGGCGTATGCGTTTTTTCCTGAATATATTCAGGAAAAAACGCATACGCCCTTTTTGGCCAACCAAGCAACCTGGAAAGGCAAATCAGCGCTACAAAGAAGTCTCGCTTCCCATCGGTCAAAAGGGCCATGCGGAAAAAAGTGTCAAAACCAGAAATGCAGGACAGGCCATGGAGAAATGGGAGCCTTGCTACGCTGATGGGCGGGATGTAAATTGCCAACAGCCACTCTGGAGAAGGGTACGGTGTGTCCTGAAACATCGAAAAAACACAGCTTAGAGCGCATAGGGCACTTCCACTCATGGGCGTATAAATTGGGAAAACTAAAAATCAGCAAGACACAGGCACCCCAAAGTTTAGGGCTGCTCTTTTGACAAGAACCTCCACTTCATGACACCTCAAATATCCCAGGAAAGAGAAAAATGGATAAAGAAGTGGTGGTCCTTATGTACAATGGAATATCACTCAGCCATGAAATCAATGTCATAAGGCTAGTAGCAGCATGATGAGTGGCTTTAGCTACGACGATTCTAAGTGAAATAAGTCACACAGAAAAAGACACTTATCATAAGCTATCACTTATAGAGGGAATGTAAAAACCGCTACACTTGAACTGAATTACAAAACAGAACAGAGTCACAAGTTTACAAAACACACTATGGCTGCTTAACGGGAAAGGTGGGGTGGGGTGATGCATAAAACAAGGGTTTCAAATGAGCTCAGATACCGTTCCATAAACCCAATATGTAATAGAAAGACCTACTCCTTGCTCAGTGAACTGGACTCCACACCCCCTATTCACCGCACAAGAATATATCTGACTAGTAAGAATCTTAAAACCTATGTATTGATATCTCTCTGGAAGTGAGTCAAGTGGCTGTAAAGCGGCAGAAACACAGCCGTGAAAAGCAGCTAAACCCCATTATAAAAATAAATTACTTTTAAAAACCCGTGAAACACAGACAGTGAAAGAGAGAGAAATTCTTACAAAATTCGTTCAGGGGCTGTGATGCAACCTGGATTGACCATATCTAGACCCACAGCTGGATGAGACATAAGGGTGGACACTCTCGGGGCTGAGAGGTTTGGTGAGGTTGGGGGAGCAAACGCAGAGCCTTTAAAGTAATACTGCCTGTTACCCATCCCATGGGTCCCAAATCTCCAGGTTCAAGGGCATCTTCCTACCTCGAAAACATGCATGAGAAACCCAGAAGGTGGTACACCGTGTGATCGGGAAAGGTTTCTAAAACGCACCTCATTTCTCATCTCCTTGTGCTCGGGTTCGCCATTCCAGCCGCTTTACTAGCAATCTCCCTCCTTGGAGAATCAGCACCTGTAACCTCCCGTTCCGTACAGCTTGCAATTTGTCCTGAGGATGAACGGGAAGAGGGGGAGCCAATGAGAGACTAGCTCTAGGTGTTGGGACAGGCACAGGTCACTCTATTTTCCCATCAGGAAGAAGAATTAACCACAGGCTCAGCCTGCCGCCCGGAAGCAGAATAGGGCCTGAGGCAATCCTGCGCTTTTGCGGCCAGCTCCCAAAAAAGCGAGTTGAAAAATGGAGCTCAGGGGCACTGCAATTCACAAACCTGCAGAGTTATAAATGATAACTCTCGTCCACAAATATATTGAGGGAAGGCAACGAAGAGGATCTGAAAGCAAGGCAGAATTGCAGGAAACAGATTTCAGGAGGTCGATTCCAATCGCCTTTAAAGCACATGAAAAGCGGCAAAACGTCGACAATGATGCCCTTGGCCAAAAAGGGCGTATGCGTTTTTTCCTGAATATATTCAGGAAAAAACGCATACGCCCTTTTTGGCCAACCAAGCAACCTGGAAAGGCAAATCAGCGCTACAAAGAAGTCTCGCTTCCCATCGGTCAAAAGGGCCATGCGGAAAAAAGTGTCAAAACCAGAAATGCAGGACAGGCCCTGGAGAAATGGGAGCCTTGCTACGCTGATGGGCGGGATGTAAATTGCCAACAGCCACTCTGGAGAAGGGTACGGTGTGTCCTGAAACATCGAAAAAAACACAGCTTAGAGCGCATAGGGCACTTCCACTCATGGGCGTATAAATTGGGAAAACTAAAAATCAGCAAGACACAGGCACCCCAAAGTTTAGGGCTGCTCTTTTGACAAGAACCTCCACTTCATGACACCTCAAATATCCCAGGAAAGAGAAAAATGGATAAAGAAGTGGTGGTCCTTATGTACAATGGAATATCACTCAGCCATGAAATCAATGTCATAAGGCTAGTAGCAGCATGATGAGTGGCTTTAGCTACGACGATTCTAAGTGAAATAAGTCACACAGAAAAAGACACTTATCATAAGCTATCACTTATAGAGGGAATGTAAAAACCGCTACACTTGAACTGAATTACAAAACAGAACAGAGTCACACGTTTACAAACACACTATGGCTGCTTAACGGGAAAGGTGGGGTGGGGTGATGCATAAAACAAGGGTTTCAAATGAGCTCAGATACCGTTCCATAAACCCAATATGTAATAGAAAGACCTACTCCTTGCTCAGTGAACTGGACTCCACACCCCCTATTCACCGCACAAGAATATATCTGACTAGTAAGAATCTTAAAACCTATGTATTGATATCTCTCTGGAAGTGAGTCAAGTGGCTGTAAAGCGGCAGAAACACAGCCGTGAAAAGCAGCTAAACCCCATTATAAAAATAAATTACTTTTAAAAACCCGTGAAACACAGACAGTGAAAGAGAGAGAAATTCTTACAAAATTCGTTCAGGGGCTGTGATGCAACCTGGATTGACCATATCTAGACCCACAGCTGGATGAGACATAAGGGTGGACACTCTCGGGGCTGAGAGGTTTGGTGAGGTTGGGGGAGCAAACGCAGAGCCTTTAAAGTAATACTGCCTGTTACCCATCCCATGGGTCCCAAATCTCCAGGTTCAAGGGCATCTTCCTACCTCGAAAACATGCATGAGAAACCCAGAAGGTGGTACACCGTGTGATCGGGAAAGGTTTCTAAAACGCACCTCATTTCTCATCTCCTTGTGCTCGGGTTCGCCATTCCAGCCGCTTTACTAGCAATCTCCCTCCTTGGAGAATCAGCACCTGTAACCTCCCGTTCCGTACAGCTTGCAATTTGTCCTGAGGATGAACGGGAAGAGGGGGAGCCAATGAGAGACTAGCTCTAGGTGTTGGGACAGGCACAGGTCACTCTATTTTCCCATCAGGAAGAAGAATTAACCACAGGCTCAGCCTGCCGCCCGGAAGCAGAATAGGGCCTGAGGCAATCCTGCGCTTTTGCGGCCAGCTCCCAAAAAAGCGAGTTGAAAAATGGAGCTCAGGGGCACTGCAATTCACAAACCTGCAGAGTTATAAATGATAACTCTCGTCCACAAATATATTGAGGGAAGGCAACGAAGAGGATTCTGAAAGCAAGGCAGAATTGCAGGAAACAGATTTCAGGAGGTCGATTCCAATCGCCTTTAAAGCACATGAAAAGCGGCAAAACGTCGACAATGATGCCCTTGGCCAAAAAGGGCGTATGCGTTTTTTCCTGAATATATTCAGGAAAAACGCATACGCCCTTTTTGGCCAACCAAGCAACCTGGAAAGGCAAATCAGCGCTACAAAAGAAGTCTCGCTTCCCATCGGTCAAAAGGGCCATGCGGAAAAAAGTGTCAAAACCAGAAATGCAGGACAGGCCATGGAGAAATGGGAGCCTTGCTACGCTGATGGGCGGGATGTAAATTGCCAACAGCCACTCTGGAGAAGTGTACGGTGTGTCCTGAAACATCGAAAAAACACAGCTTAGAGCGCATAGGGCACTTCCACTCAAGGCGTATAAATTGGGAAAACTAAAAATCAGCAAGACACAGGCACCCCAAAGTTTAGGGCTGCTCTTTTGACAAGAACCTCCACTTCATGACACCTCAAATATCCCAGGAAAGAGAAAAATGGATAAAGAAGTGGTGGTCCTTATGTACAATGGAATATCACTCAGCCATGAAATCAATGTCATAAGGCTAGTAGCAGCATGATGAGTGGCTTTAGCTACGACGATTCTAAGTGAAATAAGTCACACAGAAAAAGACACTTATCATAAGCTATCACTTATAGAGGGAATGTAAAAACCGCTACACTTGAACTGAATTACAAAACAGAACAGAGTCACAAGTTTACAAAACACACTATGGCTGCTTAACGGGAAAGGTGGGGTGGGGTGATGCATAAAACAAGGGTTTCAAATGAGCTCAGATACCGTTCCATAAACCCAATATGTAATAGAAAGACCTACTCCTTGCTCAGTGAACTGGACTCCACACCCCCTATTCAC